>NC_043701.1:126229089-126243049 GCF_006229205.1 Suricata suricatta
TCTGTCTCTCTCTGTATCAAAAATAAATAAAACATTAAAAAAAAAACCAAAGTTGTATGAATTCTCAAAGCAACACCAGAATCTGGAAGACATTAGGTGAGTGCTTTCAAAATTCTGAGGAAAAATCATTTCCAATCTCTAATCTAGATTTCTATATCCACTCACAGAGGAGTCAAGTTTGAGCTTAAAATAAAATCTTAAAAAGAAAAATACAGATCCTTTCAAATGAACAGGCCACCTAAAATGTCCAGACAGGCAATCCTTTTCTTTTTTTAAGTAGACTATATACCCAACATGGACCTTGAATTCATGACATGTTATGCACTCTACTAACTAAGCTAACCAGGTGCCCCAGCAGGCAATACTTTTTAAAGAGTGGAATGATATATTCCACCAATAGTAGAGAATAGACCAAGACATGAAACTGAGGATAAGAATCCAATTAAATAAGAAAGAAAAAAGAAAGAATGAAAGAAAGAAGGAATCACCTATATGATGGCAAAACAAGATTGCAAGAGGTCTGGAGAGTCCACATATAAAGCCCCCAGAAAAGATTACATAAAGATGAAATGGACAGGATACCTAATATACATACTTGAATGTACTGAAAAGATTTTACATAATTTAAGGATTATTTGATTGAATGCCAAATACACAGGAAACTAAATCAAGGAAGGGTGAGAGAGCTGGACATCCGGCTTGTGAGCGGGCACCTTTGCTTCGCGTACGACCAGAGTGATTTAAAAATGGGTGATGTTGAGAAGGGCAAGAAGATTTTTGTTCAGAAGTGTGCCCAGTGCCATACCGTGGAAAAGGGAGGCAAGCACAAGACTGGGCCGAATCTCCATGGTTTATGTGGGCGAAAGATGGGTCAGGCCCCTGGATTTACTTAAACGGATGTCAACAAGAACAAAGGCATCACTTGGGGAGAGGAGACACTGATGGAGTATCTGGAGAATCCCAAGAAGTACATCCCTGGAACAAAAATGATCTTCGCTGGCATTAAGAAGGCAGGGGAAAGAGCAGACTTGATAGCTTATCTCAAAAAGCTACTATGGAGTAATAGTTGGCTTTTGCCTTATTTATTACAAAACAAAAATGTCTCATGACTTTTTTTATGTGTGCCATATTTAAACTGATCTCATACACCAGAATTCAGATCATGAATGGCTGATTGAATATTTCTTTTGGATGGTTCTGATTTAAATAAGATTGGGCTTGTGGTTAAATGAATATGACTAGCTTTTTGAATTTTGATAGTAATTCTGGTTCAGCAAGTGCTGTCACTGTTTTCCCCTTCAAAAAAATATGATTGGAATTAATTAGATATTTAGCTTTTCACAGAGATGATAAATGCCATTTCTAAACTTATAGGAGATTGGTTTTATATTTAGATTTATATAACTGGTTACATTAATATATTTAAATACTAAGGAAATCCCTTTACTGTATCAGAACAGCAAGACTCAGCTGTGTTTCAAGTTGTGTTTGTTAGCCTGTTAAAGGCAAGGGCTGAAGATAAGCTGGCAATGTCCACTTTATCTTTTTTTAGTCTTAAATATGCCAATTTAATTAAAATTCCTTGCATTTAAAATGTTGCCTTTTGCTTAATGAAAGGCATTTTAGTGTGGTTTCTGTATAATACTAAATAAAGACTATTAACACTTAAAAAATAAATAAATAAATCAAGGAAGGAAATGCAGGACTATTACTATGTAATATATAAAATATCTCCCCCCAATTTAAGTCAATATATAGTAAGTAGGCAACCAAAAATAGTGTTTATATAGTCATCATAATATAAATATTAGGAATCCATCTGATCAAAATTGTAATTTTATCCTAAGTATGGTAGGATAACAGTTTATTGAGTTTTTACATTTTTATCTAATCTTGATATTTTAGAAACATTATTTTTCTAATGTTTGAGAGAGAGAGCGAGCATGAGCATGGGAGGGGGAGAGAGAGAGAGAGAGAGAGAGAGAGAGAGTGAGTGAAAGAATCCCAAGCAAGCTCTGTGCTGACAGCAGATGTGGGGCTGGAACCATGAACCATGAACCATGAGATCATGAACTGAACCTGAAATAAAAAATTGTATGCTTAATCACTCACTGAACCACCCAGGTGCTCATGGAAACAATTTTTAAATGTTTTGTTTTTAATGTTCCCTCCTCTCATGCATGTTAATTTCAGAAATTCCTAAAGTTTAATAAGTATTGTTAGCATTTCTAAGCATGGTTGAGAAACCACTTGTAACTAAAATCTTCTTACATATGAAAACACCAGACAGAATGCTCTTAAGAACACTCCCTTTATGAATGCCTCGAAATACTGTCAAATATCTACCAAAGAAATCATTGAGCAATAGGCCTAACTATTCCTGATTTAATATGTTTTAACCATTAATGAATGACCCCAAAAGTCTATGACATAAAAACATGTTATTTCACCTAGGCACAAATTCAATCACATGTACTTCATGGTTTCTGTGCACAGGAAATTACTTGCTAAATGAACTTAATAGATGACCTTGGTAAATGAACAAAAAAGCATCCACAGCTCAACACAACTATGAATCTCTCCTATTATCAACACATCTTTTATTAATCTCAACTTAGTCTAATATAAGACAACATATATAAAGCAATAAAATGTACCAAGAAAATAAAAAGGTTCAGTGTTCCTAAAGGAAGAAAGAGTATGTAAAGAGATATGAAACTGATGGTATCTGAGAAGTTGGTAACCACTGCAAATACCAAGGGCCACACAAAAAATTGGAGACATGTTCCATAAGAATCCAAAGACACAAAAGTAATCAATAACAGAGCCAGGACTAGAATTCAGTAGTCCAAACTTCTATTAATTTTTCCAACACACCATTTTGCTCTTCCTTTAGTTAGTTCTTTCTAAAGATAAACAATATAGGGGCACCTGGGTGGCTCAGTCAGTTAAGAGTCTGTCTTTGGCTCAGGTCATGATCTCATGGTTTGTGGGTTCAAGTCCCACGTCAGGCTCTGTGCTGACAGTGCAGAGCCTGCTTGGGATGTTCTTTCTCTCCCCTCTTTATCTAGGCCTCTACCCTGCTTGTGCTCTCTAAATAAATACATAAATAAACAAACATTAAAGATAAACAATATATTGGGAGACGCTGGGAAGATGGTGGAATGGGAGGACCCTGAGCTCACCTCCTCTCATGGATACAACTGGATAACACAACTATCAGTGTAAACAACCAAAAAATCACCCACCAACTGGTAGAATAAACTCTACAACTAAAGGTAGAAAAGAGGCCACATTAATGAGGGTAGGAAGAGCAGACATGGTGGGGAGCTAACCAGACGGCAGAATCACCAGGAGGGGACCCACTGGTGTGGAGAGAAACAGACTATCACCCTGCGGAGCCCACACAGGTAAGACAAATCCCCAAAATATTTGGCTTTGAAAACTAGAGTGGTCAAATGTCATGAGTTCTTACAATCAGAGGAACTTAAGGCCTGGAATTAAAAAAAAAAAAAATCAGTGGCTCAGTTCTTAGAAAACATAGAGGGTAACAGGAAGCTGAGCACCAGCCATTAAAGACATTACAACAGCCCATAGAGATACAGCATAGAAGCAGTAGTTTGAAAAAGTGCCTAGAGCATATGTGTGGGAAAGTTATTTACTAATCTGAAAGCCTGTCCCAAAGGGGCAGAAATGACTGGGAGACTCCTCGAGGAACATAGGAACTGGCAGGTGCCATTTCCCTCCCCTCCCCTCAACATTAAACACACAGGTATCGACAGGAACCAGCACACTGATATTCAATTATTTAGCGTGCTTAAACCAAGCCCACTCCCCAAACTTTGGTGGACCCACCCTTTATAGTCACACTTGCCTCAGTCCCAGAGCTGCAGGTTCCTCATCTGGAAGACTAGCCCAAACCTTGCCATCACCACATCTCCAGAGCTGTGGTGGAGGACCCCTCCCAGAGAAGACCTGTGCATACCTTGTTAAAACTGCCCCGCCCATGCATGCTTTGTGGATCTTCCCAGGCCAGCCACCCTCCAAACAGAAAATCAACAAGTACACAGTGGCCAAACCAGATGGATTTAACAGATATTCCTGAACATTCCATCCTAAGACAGTAGAATACACATTCTTTTCAAGTACACATGGAATATTCTCCAGAATAGATCACATATATTAGGCCACAAAACAAGATTCAACAAATTCAAAAACATCAAAGTCATACCATACATCTTTTCTGACCACAATGCTATGAAACTAGAGGTCAACCAAAGACACACAAACACACACCTCCCACACACACACCCCACACACATATCTGACAAGAGCACAAATATTTTGAAGTTAAATAACGTGCTACTAAACAATGAATGGGTCAACCAAGAAATCAAAGAAGAAATCAGAAATTATATGGAAAGAAATGAAAATGCAAAGACACCAGTCCAAAATCTTTGGGATGCAGCAAAAGTGGTTTTAAGAGAGAAGTTTGTAGCAACACTGGCCTATTTCAAGAATAAAGAAAAATCCCAAATAAACAACCTAACCTTACCTGTAAGGTAGCTTAAAAAAAAAAAAAAAAAAGAACAAACAAAACCCAGCAAAAGGAAGGAAATAGTAAAGACCAGGGCACAAATAACAACACAGAAACTAAAAAAACAAAACAAAAAACACAGAACAGATCAGTAATACCTGGAGCTAGTTCTTTGAAAAGATCAACAAAACTGATAAATGTCTAGCCAGACTCATCACACAAAAAAAGACAAGATTCAATAAAACAAAATCAGAAAGAGAAATAACCACCAAAATCACAAAAATACAAAGGCTTATAGGAGAATATTATAAAAAGTTATATGCCAACAAATTGGACAACCTGTAAGAAATGAATAAATTCCTAGAAACATGTAACCTACCAAAACTGAAGCAAGAACAAATAGAAAATTTGAACAGACTGATTACCAGCAATAAAATTGAATCAATAATCAAAAACTCCCAACAAACCAAAGTCTAGGACCAGAAGGCTCCATGGGTAAATGCTACCAAACATTTAAAGAAGAGTTAATACCTATTCTCCTCAAACTATTCCAAAAATAGAAAAGGAAGGAAAACTCCTTCCTATGAGGTTAGCATTACCCTGATACCAAAACCACATAAAGTTACCACAAAAAAAGTGAACTACAGGACAATATCTCTGATGAACATAGATGCAAAAATTCTCAGCAAAATATTAGCAAACCAAATCTGACAACACTCTAAGAAAATCTTTCAGAGGGACATCTGGCTGGCTTAGTCTGTAGAGCATGCAACTCTTGATCTCAGGGTTGTGGGTTTGAGCCCACATTTGGTGTGGAGATTGGATAAAAATAAAATCTTAAAAAAAAAAAAGGAAAGAAAATTATTCACCACAATTAAGTGGGATTTCTTCCCAAGATTCAAGAGTGGGTCAGTATTCACAGGTCAATCAACATGATATAACACATTAACAAGAGAAAGGATAAGAGCCATACAATTATTTAAATAGATACAGAAAAAGTTATTTGACAAAGTACAACATCCACTCCCGATAAAAACCCTCAACAAAGTAGGTTTAGAGGGAATGTATCTCAACATAGCAAAGGCCACATATGAAAAACCCACAGCTAACATCATACTCAACAGGGAAATACTGAGAGCTTTCTCCTAAGGTCAAGAACAAGACAAGGATGTCCACTCTCATCACTTTTGTCCAACACATTACTGGAAGTCCTAGCCATAGTAATAAGACAAGAAAAAAATTTAAAGGCATCTAAGGAAGGACAGAAGTCAAAAACTTTCACTCCTTGCAGATATGACACTATATTTAGCAAATCCTAAAGACTCCACCAAAAAAACTACTAGAACTGAGAAATGAATTCAGTATGATCACAGGATACAAAATCAATGTAGAGAATCTCTCTACAGTAGTTAACGAAGCAGCAGAAAGAAATTAAGAAAACAATCCCACCTACAATTGTACCAAAAATAATAAAATATCTAGGAATAAATTTAACAACAGAGGTGAATGAAGGATATATTCTGAAAACTATAAAACACTGATGAAAGAAATTGAAGGCCACACAAATGGGAAGGCATTCCATGCTCAATGATTGAAAAAACAATTATCGTTAAAATGTCCATACTACCCAAAGCAATCTACAGATTTAATGCAATCCCTATCAAAATACCAAGAGCATTTGTTATGGAGCTAAAACAAACAATCCTAAAATTTTCAGGGAAGCACAAAAGACCCTGAATAGCCAAGGCAATCCTGAAAAAGAAAAATAAATCTAGTATCATAATTCCAGACTTCCCATTTTATTACAAAGCAGTAGTAATCAAAACAGTATGGTGCTGGCACAAAAACAGTCAGAGAGATCAATGGGAAACAACAGAAAGCCCAGAAATAAACCCACACTTACATGGTCAATTAATCTTTGACAAAGGAGATAAGAATATGTAATGGGAAAAAGACAGTCTCTTCAACAAATGGTACTGGGAAAACTGGAGAGCTTCATGCAAAATAATGAAACTGGACCACTTTCTTACACCCTAAACAAACACAAACTCAAAATGGATTATGGACTTCAGTGTGAGACCTCAAACCATAAAAATCCCAGAGAAGAGCACAAGGAGTAACTTCTCTGGCACTGGCTGTAACAACATCTTTCTAGAAATGTCTCCTGAGGCAAGGGAAATAAAAGCAAAAATAAACTATTGGGGAGCACCTGGCTGGCTCAGTTGGAAAAACATGCGGCTCTTGCTCTCAGCATTGTGAGTTTGAGCCCCATGCTGGGTGTAGAGATTACTAAAAAAAAAAAATAACAACAGAAAAAGGCACAAACTATTGGAACTACAAAAAAGAAAAATCTGTTGCACAGCAAAGGATACAATTAATAAAACTAAAAGACAACATATTGAATGGGAGAAGGTATTTGCAAATGACATATCCAATAAAGGGTCAGTATTCAAAATGTATAAAGAAGTTACACACACACACACACACACACACACACACACACACACACAAACAACAAATAATCCAACTAAAAAAATAGGCAGAAGACACAAATAAATATTTCTCCAAAGAAGACACACAGATGGTCAACAGACACATGAAAAGATGCTCAACATCACTCACCATCAGGGAAATACAAATCAAAACAATGAGGTATCACCTCACTCTGGTCAGAATGGCTAAAATAAAAAACACAAGAAACAACAAATGTTGGTTAGGATGTAGAGAAAAAGGAACCCTCATGCATCCCTCATATTGGTGGAAATACAAACTGGTGCAGGCACTGTGGAAGATAATATGGAGGCTCCTCCAAAAATTAAAACTAGAACTACCCTAAGATCCAATAATCCACTACTCAGGATTTACCCAAAGAATACAAACATGCTAATTTAAAAGGATATATGCACTTCTATGCTTATTGCAGCATTATTTACAATAGCCAAACTATGGAAGCTGCCCAAATGTTGATCAACTGAAGAATGGATAAAGATGTGGTATACACACACACACACAAACACACACACACACACACACACACACACACACAGGAATATTATTCAGTCATAAAAAAGAATGAAATCTTGCCATCTAAAACAACACGTATGGATCTAGAGAGTATAAAGCTAAGTAAAATAAGCCAGAGAAAGACAAGTACCATGATTTCACTCATATGTAGAATTTAAGAATTAAAACAGGGGTGCCTGGGTGGCTCAGTCGGTTGAGCGTCTGGCTTCGGCTCAGGTCATCATCCCATGGTTTGTAGGTTCGAGCCCCGCATCAGGCTCTGTGCTGACAGCTAGCTCAGAGCCTGGACCCTGCTTCAGATTCTGTATGTCCCTCTCTCTCTGACCTTCCCCTGCTTGTGGGCGCTCTCTCTGTTTCTCAAAAATAAATTAAAAAACATTAAACATTAAAAAAAAAGAATTAAAACAAATAAACAAAAGAAAAAGAGACAAACCAAAGAACAGACCCTTAATACAGAGAAGAGATGTTAACCAAAAGGGAGGTGGGGGTGGGGAGATGAGTGAAGTAGGTGAGGAGATTAAGAGTCCATGTATCTTGATATGTACTGTAATAAATGGAATTGTTAAATCACTATGTTGCACACTAGAAAACTAATGTAACACTGTATGTTAACTACACTGGATGTCAAACATCTTTTAAATAAAATAAGATTAGAAAAATTAAAGAATATACTGGAATCAACCTAGTAATTTTATATAGATTTTTTATATATTTTTTTATCTCTTATTACAGAACCTTAGTTATTGTTAAGTTTTTATAGTATTTTCCCCAGAGTGTATTGAGCAGACCTCCTTTTCAGGACCAAGAAAACAAGAGTTCTACTGGATAAAAGTAAGTCAGAATGAGCCACGGATTTCCAGTATGAAACAATGCAAGTATTTTCAAGTCCTAAATCGTCAACTTTTAGCCAAGTAGGCTAAATAGTTCAATGATCACAACATAAAAACTATCGGTCACTGTATAACCCATGGGTAAAGATAAGTAAATCCTGTCACTAATCAACTGTATGTAGCATTTAAAAAAGTATCAAGATAAAATAGAATGACTTTTTTCCATAATGCCCGCTCAAAGTCATGGCACATTTAGCTTGCTAGCTTGGAACTGTGGATCACTCCTGTAACTTCTGGATTTGAGAGATTTCTCATTGCTCTCCTTTTTTCTTCTCTGAGTAAATCCACTAGATTATATGATCTAGTAGTTAACATATCTTCATCATATCAACTAGGCATTTTAATGGCTTAATATTGTTTCAATGCAAGGGTACACTAAAACATATCTAGTTGGTTCCTTAAGAAACTTACATTGCAAAATTTTTAAATTTCAAATCCTGGAAGGAATATATGTAACTAATATTTCCTTATTAGGAAATACCCCCTGTCAGGGGCACCTGGGTGACGCAGTCTGTTGAGCATCCCCAGAGTTGTGGGATCAAACCCACATCAGGCTCTGCACTGAGCATGGAGCATGCTTGGGATTCTCTCTCTCTTTCCCTCTACCCCTCTCCCCTCTTGCTTGTGTGCTCTTAAAAAAGAAAAAAAATTTAAATACATCCCATTTCAGATTTTCATAACTTTGGATTCTGCTTGTTCCCCTACCTGCTACTTAAGTATCTCATTCCTATCTCTCTACTAATAAAAGTATACTTCTACTCAAGCCCTATAATTCTCTTTATCCAATCCTCCAGAGAAATCATCTTCTCATATTGCTGAAACTATTATCTTTATTCTGTCACCTCCCACTCAAAGTCTTGAATAAAACAGGTTCTCAAAATATGTTAAAATAATGCTGACTCCCAGATTCGCATCTCTAGACATATTTTCACCTAACATTTAGGTGTTTATTCTCAATGATAACAGCTCCATGCAACAGTGTTTCATCCCCATCTCACACAAGGTACAAAACACATCATCCTTCTCTAGTTAGCATTCTTTCTCATGCTCCTTTTGTACCAGTAGTAGTATTTCTAGTCTTCCTTGTGCAATCTTTGGGAATCCCCCTCCCCCAATCTTCTTTGCCTAGTCATTCTCCTTCACTTACATTTTAGATTGTCTCCACAGTCAGGCCATACTTTATTCACATTCTTCATTATTGTCCTGTCCCATTCACTGACAACATTCTAGTTCAGTTCCTAACTACTTTATGAGTTGGTAATAAAACAGCACACTGAAAAGGAGCAGTCTTGGTTAAAATACTGCTCCAACACTTAACACTTATGTGAACTTGGATAAACCATTTAATTCCTCCATGTTGCATTTTCCTTACCTGTGCAAAGGGATTAAGAGCAGTATCCACTTTACATGCTTTTGTAAGAATTAAGTAACAACTCAGTACAAGTGCCTCACACATAGTAAGCTTTATATAAGCTTAAATGTTTCACAATTATTTTCTCTGCCTCCAAAAGCTTTTTTTCCACCTTGCCTACTTTTACTGCCTGACTGATTTTCTTAGAACAATTTCTTTCATCATCTTATTTTATTAATGTAAAACATGACTACCTTCTGAATCATGATCAAGCTTCCAAGTCTCACATTTATAGCTCTCTCCATTACCTTGTCCAGGGGTCAGCAAAGTATGGCCTACAAGCCAACCACCTATTTTTATACATAAACTTTTACTGGAACATAGCTTTTCTCATTAACTTTGCATTGCCTGTGGATGTTTTCTCATATGGATATCAGAGTCGAGCAGTTGTGACATAGTCTGTAAGGGCCACAAAACATAAAATGTTTATTATTTGGACCTTTACAGAAAATATTTGCCAACTGCTGACCAGTTCAATCTCCTATTTTGTATTACCCTCAATGTATATTTGACATGCTTAAAATGGAACTCACCTTTTTTCCATTTTTTGGATACTTGCTCATCTCAAGTTCCCTATTTTATTAATATCTAACAAGTATTTGTTAAGGCATCATTACATGCCACACTGCCATTACATACCATGTCACTGCTCCAGTGACTGGTAAACAGCAGGGGATAAAAAGAAAACCCTCAATTTTCACAGGACATATTTTCTTTTGGAGGGCAATAAACCAAAAATAAGAAAGTATATACATAAGTATATGGTGGTACGTGGTATGAAGAAAAACAAAGTGTTTAGGATGGCACAATGACAGAAGAATGGGGTGCTAATTTAGATATAATGACCTTTCTAATGAGGCAACATTTTAGCAGTGTCTTGAATTAGAGATGGACCAAGAGGAATGCTCTGGAGGAAATGCACTCTGGGAACATAGGAAACTCAACACTAAGAGTAGGTGCCTCCTTAAATTTGCACCCTACTGCTTTATTTGCCTCACTCTAGTCCCAAATCCTGCTAGCAATAATTTATAACTAGAATATATAAAGTACTCCTACTAAACAAAAAGACAAACCACATTTTTAAATGGCCATAAGACTTATTAGAGAGAATGCGCACACTCACCAATAAACATGTGAAAAGGTACTAAGCAAATTACTCATCAGAGAAATGCAAATTAAAATTATAATAGCTACTATTAGACACCCATGGGATGGCTAAAATTTCGAGGTGAACCCAACTTATTCAAAATCCAAAACCTGTCTCTAACACCCAAATGCCTATCATTTGAAGGACAGCTAAATAGTGATATATTCAAATAATAGGATATTACATGACAATAAAAAGTATGAACTTCTGGCAAATCTAGTAACACAGATGAATATAATAGTTCTCGAGGGGTGTATTAACATTATCATCAAAGTACCTGGTAGTCTAAAACAACAGAAATTTATTTACTCACACGTCTGGAGATGGGAAGAATGAAATCATGTGTACTCAGGGCCATGCATTCCTTTAAAGGCAAGGAAAAATTCTTGTCCTCTAGAGTCTTCAGAGAGAGAGAGAGAGAGAGAGAGAGAGAGAGAGAGAGGGAGGGAGGGGGAGGGAGGGAGGGAGGGGGAGGGAGGGAGAGAGAGGGAGGGAGAGAGAGGGAGAGAGTGCTCCCTGAACACCTAAATTTCATACACCTGGCCTCCAGAATTAAGAAAATAAACTTCTACTGTTTTAAGACATGATGGTTGAGGTAATGTGTTATGGTAGCCCTCAAAAAACTAATATGAGGGATTTCACAGATATTATAGAGTTTGAAAAGATACCGCATAAAAAATAAAATTAAATAAATAAAAAGCCACTGCATGATTCCATTTATTTAAAGTTCAAAAATAGGCAAATCTCATTTATGGTAACAGAATTAGTGGAATTGATGAGGAGAACACACTGGGAAGGGGTGAAAGGATGTTGTGTTAGAAACATTCTGCATTTTGATCTGGGTGGTAGTTACATACATAGATAAAAATGTATTTTTTAAATTAAAGAATAGTATGTACTCTAAATAATTTTTAAAAATGACAGACCACAACACAGATATACAGATATCTACATAATAATCACACCCAAAAAAACTTGCTAAATAAATTGATTGCAGACTTACTAGTTGTTTAAAGATACCTTAAGACTTAAGCTGTTGACAGGAGGAGCCAAAATGGCGGAGAAGAAGGGAGCTCTGTAAACTTCGTCTGTCCCATTGATCGAAATGAGAAGGACAAGAGCAGAAGGAGAAAATATGGACTCCAGAAGGAAGAGAACCTGAAGGATACCTGAGTGAGTGAGGGCGAACTGGGAGGATTGGAAAACAGGCCAGCCCCAGACGGGCAGGGGAGGTGGGAAACAGCCCAACGCAGGGCAAGTGCGCAGAGCCCAAGAGACAAAGGGAAGAGACAGAGAGACTGAACACACTCATAGTACCGCCCTCTGAGGAAGAGGTAAAGAACGCTTAACCGCTCTGGGAGAGAGAAGATCACTCCATAGATAACTGCTGGGTAGCCTAAATCCTGAACCCAGGTGGCGCGTGCAAGGGAAGGAACAGCTTCCAGCCCTGCGCCATCTTGGTGACAAGTCTGCGGCCACGGCAGCAGCGGTGTCAGGGGTGCGCACTTCGACCATAGTTTTGGGAGTGGGAGCATGCACCTCATTTCAACGGCACATCTCTCCCCCAGCATTGGCCGTGCGGAACCTGAATCCGGGTGCCAACAGGGAAAAAATAGCCCCAACCTCTGCGTGATGCCGGCAGGGAGTTGGCAGCGGGGGAGACCTGGGTGCAGGCTTAGGCTGCAGGAGCTCCCAGCTCATTTCCAGCAGCTCCCAGCGCCTCCAGCAACAGCTGCACACTCATTCCTCCCCCAACTCAAACTCAATCCCAGCTGGGGGTTGGGTCTGTGACGGTGCACACGTCACCTCCTGCTGCTCCTCTCACCTCAGGCAGGGGCAGCTGAAATCCCTGCCTCAGCCAAGACAAACCAATTCCTCCCCCTAAGAAGCCAGCAAGCAAAGCAAATACATCTCATCTGTGGTAGCATAAACGTGCATGGACTGGAACTTTGAACGGAGGCAGGCCTGGAAAATACAACACGGCTCAACCACAGCACAAGGAGATCAGACTCATTAGAGTGGCCTACAGTTCACAGTTCAGCGGAGCGTGGCATGCCACCTATCTATCTAATCTCTACAGACACCAAGGCGGAGCCTCTGAGAGCAGCCTCCAAGACCTACCACATCAAACCAAGCCTATCCAAGAGGGGGAGCTGCTGGGTTTTTTTGGTTTTTTTTTCTTATAATTTTTTTTCTTCATTTTTTCCCTTTTCTCCTTTTTCTGTACATATTTTTATTATTACTTTTTTTACTTAAGTTTTTTAAAATTTTTACTCATTTTCCTTTCTCCTTTCTTTTCTTTTTTTTTTTTTTTTTTTTACCTTCTTGCAATCCAGATATATTCTCCTATATCTCATCCCTACCTCTCCCCTCAACTGGTCATATACTTTTAGACTGTCCACTGTCCTTTGTTGTCTCTGACCCCCTTTATTTTTTTTCCTTTTCTTTACTTCTTCTCCTCTTTTCATCTCTTTCCTCTCCATTCTCTTTATTTTTTCCCCCTATTCATGTGTTTGTTTGTTTGACTTGTCTGTGCATTTGTGTGTTACTGTTCCCTCTATGTTTGTCTGTCTGTTTTCCTTCTTAGGGCTACACCAAGAAACAAGCCAAAGTGCACATGACAGCGAGTCCCAAATATTGCTGAGTAGGGAAATAAAATATTCAAAGGCACAACAAGAGAAACTGAGAGACACCATTAAAAGAATATTTCCTGAAACGACAGCCCCTGGACAGTCAATAAGACTGTATATATTTCTCTATTTCCTTTAATAGAGAAATATTAACAGGTACACAGTGCACAACGAGCTTTCTAAAGGTAACAAGAGACAGAAAACTAGCAAAAATGACAAAACGAAGGAACTCTCCCCTGAAGAACCTCCAGGAGGAAGTCACAGCCAAAGAACTGCTCAAGGCAGATCTAGACAACGTACTGGATCAAGAATTTAAAAAAC
>NC_043701.1:126243149-126244374 GCF_006229205.1 Suricata suricatta
GTTTTCATTGGTTTCCATATATTTTTTAATTTCTTTTCTAATTGCCTGATTGACGCAGTCATTCTTTAGTAGGGTGGTTTTTAACCTCCACATTTTTGGAGGTATTCTAGACTTTTTCCTGTGGTTAATTTCAAGTTTCATAGCATTGTGATCTGAAAGTGTGCATGGTATCATCTCTATTCGTTTATACTTATGGAGGGCTGCTTTATGCCCCATTTTGTGATCTGTTTTGGAGAATGTGCCATGTGCACTCGAAAAGAAGGTGAATTTCGTGTCTTCAGGATCCAGAGTTCTAAATATATCTATCAGTTCCATCTGTTCCAATGTGTCGTTCAGGTCCATTGTTTCTTTAGTGATTTTCTGTTTGGTTGATCTATCCATTGCTGTCAGTGGAGTATTAAAGTCCCCTGCAATTAGCACATTTTTGTCAATAAGATTGTTTCTTTCTGTGATTAATTGTTTTATGTATTTGGGCGCTCCCATATTTGGCACATAGATATTTATAATTGTAAGCTCTTCCTGATGGAGAGATCCTGTAATTATTATATAATGTCCTTCTTCATCTCTTGTTACTGCCTTTACTTTAATGTCCAGTTTGTCTGATATAAGTATGGCTACTCCAGCTTTCTTTTGGATTCCAGTCGCCTGATAGGTATTTCTCCATCCCTTTACTTTCAACCTGAAGTTGTCTTCCGGTCAAAAATGAGTCTCTTGTAGACAACAAATAGGTGGGCTTTGTTTTTTTATCCATTCTGCTACCCTGTGTCGTTTGGTTGGAGCATTCAGTCCATTTATATTCAGTGTTATTATCGAAAAATGTGGGTTTAGAATCATTGTGTTCTCCCTAGAATTCATGTTTATAGTGGTGTCTCTGGCACCTTGTATTCTTTGCAATATTTCCCTTATAGAGTCCCTCTTAGGATTTCCTGTAGGGCTGGTGTGGTGGTCATG
This sequence comes from Suricata suricatta, assembly GCF_006229205.1. Lineage (NCBI taxonomy): Eukaryota > Metazoa > Chordata > Mammalia > Carnivora > Herpestidae > Suricata > Suricata suricatta. Next base: position 126,244,101 of record NC_043701.1, read on the forward strand.
AATTGTCTCAATTTTTGTTTATTTGGGTACACTTTTATCTCTCCTTCTATTCTGAATGACAGGCTTGCTGGATAAAGGATTCTTGGCTGCATGTTTTTTCTGTTCATCACATTGAAGATTTCCTGCCATTCCTTCCTGGCCTGCCAGGTTTCATTAGATAGGTCTGTAACCACTCTGATAGGTTTCCCTTTGTACATGAGGGCCCTTTTCTCCCTAGCTGCTTTCAGAATTCTCTCTTTATCTTTATATTTTGCCAGTTTCACTATGATATGTC
>NC_043701.1:126244474-126347057 GCF_006229205.1 Suricata suricatta
CTTATGGGCAAGTAATAAATTGTATCATGTATCTTGAATGTATCATAGATAAGCTGCTATATAACGATCGCCACTTCAGATAGCTGTGAAATTAGGTGATTAACTAGTTGTTACTTAACCTTCTAATTTCTGTATAAGTCTAATTACATGAAATAGAAGTTGGGGTTTTGATTTTTTACTTTGCTTTTCTGTTTGGAGTTCATTGTAATTACTGTATTGTAAATGATGGAAAATAATTGCATATGTTTAAAAAAATAATAAATTGTGTTATATTTAAAAAAAAAAAAAAAACAGCATCACAGATTGACATTGACAAAATGTCCATGGAAAGTACATTTGTTTTCCCACTTTTAGAAAAGGTGACATCAAACGTTATATTTCAATTTAATATTAATGAATTATGCCTCTATTATTAAGTCAATTTCAGGATTCCCCATTGTGTATGTGTGTGTGAGTGTAATTTTTTTCTTTTTCTGTACTGATTATAACACCTTACTGGCTCCTTCATTAAATGAGTTAAATTAAAAAAAAGAAAAAGACTTAAGCTGTTGTAATCAGGCACACTGATACACAGTTTCCAAGTACTTAATCTCATTTTTCAATATATGTTTATATATTTATCTAAAAGAGATAACAGGAAAATAGGTCAAAGACAAGTACTCTTCAATATTTTGACAGCACTGTTTGGACTTAAACACTTTTGGTGAATATCAAACACAGGTTATTTGATTTGTGCTTTGTCATCTTATATATATGTTATTAATGGTGAAATAAGTTTACCTCTGTCACATAACATTTTTAAATGACATGTTCTAGCTCAATATGTGTAGATTTTGTGTGTGTGTAGATTTTTAATAATGAATTTCCTGAGCAGAGACTTACAAAATACATCACAATCTCAAACTGTATAAAAATTTTATGCAAAGAGTTGTAACTATTTACAGGAAGGAAATTTATTCAGTAAAATAGTTGGCTAAATTTCTTTCTGGTGGGAAAAAGATCCTTCCTTCACAGCTGCCTTAAGCTGAACCTATTCTTTCCTGCCTTGTTAGGAGACAAAAAATGATACCAGGAGATAATGGCAGAGGATCTTTGCAAGTCTGTGCTGGTACTGGATAGAGGGAGAAAAGATGTGCAAAGAAATCTAAGGAAATCCAATTCTTTAACTTTAGCAAGCTTTTAAACTTTTCTCCATCAAGTCAAATTAAAAGCTAAATGGAAGACAAATTTTTGTGATGAAATCAGAGGATTTCAAAATTACAAACACAATGAAAATTCCACATCAAGTAAGAGGTTGACTGATTCTATCCATATCTGAAAGAGAATCAGAGTAAAATAAAAATACTGAAAAACTAAAACGTACACACTTTAACAAATATAACTGCCTTTATTCTTCCAAAACTATTAGTAATTAAGAAAACTTTACTTAATAGAAAATCTTCATTAGGAAAGGTTTTCTTTCTCTTTCTCTTTCTTTCTCTCTCTCTCTCTCTCTCTCTCTCTCTCTCTCTCTCTCTCTCTCTCCCCCCACCCCCTTAAAAAAGCTTACTTGAGGGGCACTTCAATGCGTGAAGCTCAGTTGGATAAGCATCTGACTCTTGAGTTTAGCTCAGGTCATGACCTTATGGTTGTGAGTTCGAGCCCCACATTTGGCTCTGTGCTGAGAGTGCAGAGCCTGTTTGGAATTCTCTGTTTCCTTCTCTCTGCCTTTCCCCTGTTGGCTCTTTCTCTTGCTCTCTCTCTTTTCAAATAAATAAATAAACATAAAAATTTTAAAACAAAAGCACACTCTGAGTCTCTATGAATTTCTGACTTAGAAATTTCTACTTAGAGATCTCAAGGGTAACCATATCTTCTATGCTAGAGCTTCTTTCCTCACAGCTTTCTCAGGACTCTCATAATGTAAGCACCCTGTCCTAAAGATGAGTCTACTAGCATTTAGATACAAGAAAGATATAAGTGTCAGAAAACCACTTTATCTAACATACCAATTAAATTATCCCATTCTGAAACAAACAAAAAACTAGCCGTGTCAGATGAAGTGTAAAACAAATTAGTCTTCCCCAAAAGGTTTTAGGAGAAATTTGGCTATATGCATTTTTCCCTGCTTTGCCAATTCCACAACTTAATCCCCTCTTAAAATACAACTCTATTACACTGATTTTGAAAATGAGTAAATGTTATAGTATAAGAATATGGCTACTTTAAAAAATTTTTTTGAAATGATTTAATTTGCTTATTTAATTTTTTTTCTTTTATAGTTTATTGTCAAGTTGGTTTCCATATAACAACCAGTGCTTATCCCAACAAGTGCCCTCCTCCATGCTCATCACCCCCTTCTCCTCTCCCCCACCCCCCTCACCCCTCAGCTTGTTCTCAATATTTTAGAGTCTTTCATGGTTTGCCTCCCTCCCATTCCCCAACTATTTTTTCGCCTTCCCCTCCCCATGGTCCCCTTTTAAGTATCTCCTGTTACACTTATGAGTGAAAATATATGGTATCTGTCCTTCTCTGCCTGACTTATTTCACTTAGCATAATACCTTCGAGTTCCATTCATATTGCTACAAATGGCCAGAGTTCATTCTTTCTCATTGCCATGTAGTATTCCACTGTACAGATAAACCACATCTTCTCGACTGATTCATCAGTTGATGGACACTTAGGCTCTTTCCATGATTTGGCTATTGTTGAAAGTGCTGCTATTAACATTGGGGTGCATGTGCTCCTATGCATCAGCACTCCCATATTCCTTGGGTAAATTTCTAGCAGTGGTATTACTGGATCATAGGAAAGTTCTCGTTAATTTTTTGAGGAACCTCCACACTGTTTTCCAGAGCGGCTGTACCAGTTTACATTCCCACCAACAGTGTAGGAGGGTGCCCGTTTCTCCACACCCTCGCCAGCATCTATAGTCTCTTGATTTGTTCATTTTAGCCACTCTGACTGGTGTGAGGTGGTATCTCAGTGTGGTTTTGATTTGTATTTCCCTGATGAGTAGTGACTCTAAGCATCATTTCATGTGTATATTGGCCATCTGGATGTCCTCTTTGGAGAAGTGTCTGTTCATGTCTTCTGCCCATTTCTTCACTCGATTATTTATTTTTCGGGTGTGAAGTTTGGTGAGTAGCTTATAGATTTTGGATACTAGCCCTTTATCTGATATGCCATTTGCAACTATCTTTTCCCATTCTGTCAGTTGCCTATTAGTTTTCTTGATTCTTTCTTTGCTGTGCAGGAACTTTTTTATCTTGATGAGGTCCCAATAGTTCATTTTTACTCTTGATTCCCTTGCCTTTAGGGATGAGTCCAGTAAGAAATTGGTGCAGTTGAAGTCAAGGAGGCTGTTTCCTGCTTTCTTCTCTAGGGTTTTGGTGGTTTTCTGTCTCATATTCAGGTCCTTCATCCATTTTGAGTTAATTTTTGTGTATGGTGTAAGAAAGTGGTCTAGTTTCATTCTTCTGCATGTTGCTGTCCAGTTCTCCCAGCACCACCTGTTAAAGAAGCAGTCTTTTCCCCACTGGATGCTCTTTCCTGCTTTGTCAAAGATTAAATAGCCATACATTTGTGGATTCAAATCTGAGTTCTCTATTCTATTCCATTGGTCTCTGTGTCTGTTTTTGTGCCAATATCATACTGTCTTGATGATGACAGCTTTGTAATAGAGGCTAAAGTCTGGGATTGTGATGCCTCCTGTTTTGGTTTTCTTGTTTTCTTCTTCAATATTACTTTACTTATTCAGGGTCTTTTGGGGTTCCATACAGATTTTAGGATTGTTTGTTTTAGCTCTGAGAGGAATGCTGCTGCAATTCTGAATGGGATTACACTGAACGTATAGATTGCTTTCGGCAGTAATGATATTTTAACAATATTTATTCTTCCGATCCATGAGCATGGAATGTTTTTCCATTTCTTTGTGTCTTCTTTAATTTCCTTCATAAGTTTTCTATAGTTCTCAGCATACAGATCTTTCACATCTTTGGTTAGGTTTATTCATAGGTATTTCATGGTTTTTGGTGCAATTGTGAATGGGACCAGTCTTTTGATTTCTCTTTCTGTTGCTTCATTATTGGTTGATAAAAATGCAACTGATTTCTGTACATTGATTTTGTATCCAGCAACAGTGCTAGTAGGCTTCTAATGGAGTCTGTCAGGTTTTCCATGTAGAGTATTATGTCATCTGCAAAAAGGGAAAGTCTGACTTCTTTGCCAATTTTGATGCCTTTTATTTCCTTCTGTTGTCTGACTGCTGAGGCTAGGACTTCCAGCACTATGTTAAACAACAGTGGTGAGAGTAGACATTCTTGTCTTGTTCCTGATTTCCAGGGGAAAGCTCTCAATTTTTCCCCATTGAAAATGATATGAGTTGTGGGCTTTTCATAAACGGCTTTTATAATGTTTAAGTAAGTTCCTTCTATCCCGACTTTCTCGAAGGTTTTTATTACGAAAGGATCTATATTTTGTCGAACACTTTTTCTGCATCTATCGACAGGATCATATGGTTTTTATCTTTTCTTTTGTTAATTTGATGTACCACACTGATGGATTTGCAAATATTGAACCACCCTGTAACCCAAAAATGAATCCTACTTGATCATGGTGGGTAATTCTTTTTATATGCTGTTGAATTCGATTTGCCAGTTTCTTGTTGAGAATTTTTGCATCTGTATTCATCAAAGATATTGGCCTGTAGTTCTCTTTTTTTGCTGGGTCTCTGTCTGGTTTGGGAATCAAAGTGGTTCGCAAAATGAGTTAAGAATATGGTTACTTACCAGGTCTCCCTGAAGAACCTATTTTTTCTTCACATAAAGTGACTTAACTAAAACTTTAATATTAGTATATAATATCATAGGTATTAGAGACAGATGTATATTTCATTAGAATTTTGACTACAAATTTTAGTGCCTGAACTATCTATATATTTATTTTTATTATTTTTTAATGTTTGTTTTTGAGAGAAAGAACAAGGGCAAGCAAAGGAGTGCAAGAGAGAGAGAGATAGAGAATCCAAAGCTGGCTCCACACTGACAGCAGAGAGCCCAATGCGGGGCTTGAACTCACAAACTGTGAGCTCATGACGTGAGCCAAAATCAGATGCTTAAATGACTGGCACCCTGGCACCCCTCTATTTTAAAGTCATGAGTATGCTATAAATTACATAAATTTTCCCACCCAGTAAAACCTCACATATGACTTTTGTGAGAAAGCACTGAAATGAAAAGTTACTGTACTGTGATAGTATAATTGGAGAAATAATTATCTATATTATTTTTTATACAAACATGAAATTGGCTTCTACTTACAGCATATTAGTTTGGTTCATGTTGATTCTGCAAAACTATAGCATAGATGTTTGATTTTTTAAGTTTTGACTTAGCAGACTTATTTTGGTACTCCTGATAATGAATCTATTGATGAATCTATAACTTTAACACCTTTTTATTTTTACCACCACTTAACTACAAATCATAAACCTCCATTTAGAAAAACTAATTCAGTTTATAAGCCCAAGGCATACATAATTGTTACATAACCATAAAATAGAACAATGTAAGATCATAATACTTCAACTTTCCTTAAAATAAAATCTATTTTTGCTCATCTGACACAATAAAAAGAAACTGCAATGCCCTATGGAAGAGCAGCACCTGCAGGAAAAGACTCAGTCTAGCAACTGTTGGCACTATCAATTCATTACTTGATTCTCTCACATCAAGGCACTTCTTCTCCCCCTTCCTGTATACTCACTCGATGAAACTGAAGAAAACAGAGCTTAGAGTGTTCATGCTGAACTGCCACAACTGCACAGCTGACTCTCGTACATCCTGTCAAAATAATGTCCTTCAGAGAAATGGCTCCAAACACACAATAGTGCAGCATCTTTCTTCCAAATAGGAGTTGCAGAGAAGATAACTTCTCCATGATACATTTAGCTCTCTAAAAGAGTCTATATTTTAAAAGATGCTTACAATTAAATAAGAACTAGATAAGAACACTAAAATAAGAAAAACCTGCAGTGTTTAAACTGCACAAAAATATATCAAGGGAAAAAATTAGATACTTCAACCCTTAATAACAATGTCATATGCAAATATATTTTAAATAACAAAGTACAATATTTTTCACTCAACAATAAGTATTTTCTTAGTGCATTTTTTAGAAATGAAAATGTAAAAATTACCTGAACTGTAAACCATGATTTGAGAAAAATAATCTATCTTGTTTTGTCAATATTTTAATGTGTTCTTAGTATTTTAGAAAACTTGATATTATAAAAAATTGTTTAAAGTGTCTTTGGCGTTACTACACCACTAAAGGTCTGTCAGATAAGGGGGAAAACTGTGTAGTCGGCTGATCATGCTGTGCTGGCAATTTCTCAAACATCTGCTAAAGGTCAGATTTCCACTGCATGAAAGCAATCAATGGAACTACACAATTCTCCTAGAACTAAAAGAAGTTAAACAAAGAACACTATTTTACATAAGTAATGAAACATCACCCTAGCTTTGTATTAAACTGTAGCAAAGTCTATCTCCTTGCCTGCACAGAATTCATACATTTAAAACATGGTTATAAAATTCTATTTGCATTTTATTTTAAAATTATGTTTTTGAAGTATGTTTATAAAACTACCTGCCATTTGGTAAAAAAAAATAATAATAATACGTAATCGATTTTTAATTTCACACTCCAAAATAGCACTATATATCCAAATGAAATTTTAAGAACTTAAAAAATAAATATTTATAGGGTTTTTTTTACAAGTATGAAAATTATAATAGTAAGCCACTTATTTCAGTGAGTGTTTCATTTTGCAAGTAATTCACATAAGATGACTGAGTTTACAAGAAGTTTTATTGTTAAAAATAAACTTGTCATAGGAACATTCAGATTTTTGTATGACCACAGAGACTGATGTCAGTTACGTTAGAAAATTTTTTGATACAAATAACCTTGTATCAAATACAACTCTGGTAACTTTATCAACTGTATGAACAAAGTAAAAAATCACAATAGGTTTCCAAAGAATTATAGTTAAATATTACAAAAAAATATTGCCAATGTACATATTAGATGAGGTACCACTTTATTGGATTTTCTTTTCTTTCTTTCTTTTTTTTTTTTCCAGAACAGAAATATCAGAGCTAAAATTAAAAGTTATATTACTCGGGCACCTGGGTGGCTCAGTCGATTGAGCATTTGACCCTTAATTTTGGCTCAGGTCATGATCTCCTGTTCATAGGGTTGAACCCCAGCATCGGTATCACAGAGCCTGCTTGGGATTCTCTCTCCCTCTCTCTGCCCCTCCCTAACTTGTGCTCACACACATTCTCTCTCTCAATATATATTAATAAACTTTTTAAAAAAAAGTTAAAGTACTTTTCCCTTCAAAGTACCATGCACTCTGTTAAACACTCAAACTGCTGCCAAAGTTTTACCCTGTTAGCCATAAAATGATAAAATACAATATTTTAAAATATAAAAGTGTGCTTTTATATAAGCCAAACCCAATTATAAATGAACAGCTATAAATCTCAGATTAAAACTTTTCCAAAAGACGCTCAGAAAATTAGTGAGCAAAATTTAAATGTGGATCAAGTGACTATTTGAAGTTTTTTTTTCAGAAGCTTAATGTTAATATTTTTATGTAACATAGGGTTCTTTTTTCATTCAAAAATATGTTAAAGCTACTAGGAAATAGATGAATACTAAAACCCTGCCTGTGATTATACTATATACTAAGGAACTTCTATCATATTGTAGATATAAATTACTTCCTTCCAAAAAATGAAAAACAGATAACTTACTTCTAATGAGACTACTGTTAAGGAAAGTTGAGCCCTAAACAATCCAATCTCGTCAAAATAACTAAAGTAAGACAGGTGTTGTCAAGTTAGAACTACATCATTTTCCTAATACAGACAAATTTTTATTTTTTGATGAACTCAACTACTTAGATTATAATTTTGCACTAATAACCTTCATTACTTTACACAGTATTATAATCTAATTCTAAGGAAAGACTAATATTAGGTCTATGCTAAATATTTTCCAAGAATATTATCATCATAAAAAGATAAGTTCCCAATGATGCTGATATTACTAATCTAAGGATGACACTTTATTTTTTTTTTAATTTTTTTAATGTTTTATTTATTTTTGATACAGAAGAGACAGAGCATGAGAGGGGGAGAGTCAGAGAGAGAAGGAGACACAGAATCTGAAACAGGCTCCAGGCCCTGAGCTAGCTGTCAGCACAAAGCCTGATGTGGGGCTCGAACCCACGAATGTGAGATCTGACCTGAGCCGAAGTCGGAGGCTTAACCGACTGAGCCACCCAGGCGCCCCTAAGGATGACACTTTAAAAACTGCCATACTGGAGGATGCCTGTTAACATGCATCCTTACAAAATATGTAATCTGTATGGCACACATTTTTCAAATTAACCTCCCTTTAACAACACTTGAAAAGAACTAAATGGTTTTTCAGAAATCTCTCCATGATTTCCCACAGCAACCAGCATAATATCTAAATTCATTAAAACTAGCACTGAAGGTGTTACAAGAAATAAAGCCATTAAACTGTTAATCTCATTTTTATTTGATGGTTAAAGGGAAAATCTATCTACATAGTATCTTTTTTTTTTTAATTTTTTTTTAATGTTTCATTTATTTTTGATAGAGAGAGAGACAGAGCATGAGAGGGGGAAGGGCAGAGAGAGAAGGAGACACAGAACCGGAAGCAGGCTCCAGGCTCTGAGCTAGCTGTCAGCACAGAGCCTGACTCGGGGCTCGAACCCATGAACGTGCGATCTGACCTGAGACGAAGCCAAAGACCTAACCGACTGAGTCACCCAGGCGCCCCAACATAGTATCTTTTAAAGCCATGCTAAAATCACTCAATATTTTCCAAGTACTTATGTATCAGGCACAGCCAGGAGCAGAGTTATAAACAGTAAAAGCTACCTCTAACTAAAGAATGTATATAAATAAATAATCAATATACCATGTAATGGCTACTGCTTCTTGTAATTCATATCACCATCACCATCTCTGTAGCAATTAAAATGCTAGATAAAATATATTTCATGTTTGGGTTCTGTAAAGCAAACTGTTAATGCTAACAAGACAGACAGGAATTATTGAACCAAAAATCTGAAGAGGTAAAAACCCCCACAGATAAAGCACTTCAGCAACTTTTGCCCTGAGGTTCAAGGTCCAAGCAATACAGGTTGCAAACTTACTTGGTGGTCTCCCTAAGGCCACATCTAACAAAGTCCAAATCTAGAACCCACCAAAGGTAAGGACCATGCTAACCCCGCTAACTGGATTAGAACTCTGAAGGGCTATATCCTGGGAGCAAGAATGACTCTGAAGTAAATCACTTCTTACATGGTCTGAAGCCTACCTCTGGGTATAAAGATGGGTCAAAAAATCTCAAATGAAACTTAGAATAAGACACTTTACTGGACTACTCCTGTCACAAGGCACTTGAGTAAATCAAATACAAATTCTCTATGGAAAAAGATAGTATCTTCCTGGTGTTAGGTTACTCCTACAACTAACTTTTCACATAAAGAGCTGAGCACACAACTAAACATAACCAAGCACATGAGAAGATAGGTAACATGAAGAAAAGCTAGCAGAACCAATGAACAATGAAAATTAAAGTATTCTTGTGAAAACAAATGCCACCAAATGTACCATATATCAAAATTTGTAGAATGCAGCTAGTGAACTGTTAAGAGGAAAATTTAAAGGCCTAAATACCTATATTGAAAAAGAAGAGGGATGCCTGGGTGGCTCAGTCGGTTAAGCATCCTACTTGGGCTCAGTTCATGATTTCGTGGTTCATGGGTTCAAGCCCTGCATCAGGTTCTATGCTGACAGTTCAGAGCCTGAACCCTGTTTCAGATTCTATGTCTCCCTCTCTCTCTGCCCCTCTCCCACTCGTGCTTTGTCTCAAAAATAAATAAACTATTAAAAAAATTAAAAAAGAAAAAGAAGGCTGGGAAATAATGATTAAGAATCCATTTCAAGAAGGGGATTGGCTAAATGGGTGATGGGCATTAGGGATGGCATTTGTTGGGATGAGCACTGGGTGTTATATGTAAGTGATATAGCACTAACTTCTACTCCTGATATCATTATTACACTATATGTGAACTAATTTGGACTGAAATATATATACATGTATGTGTATATATACACACAGACATATATACACACTTACATATATATAATAAAAAAGAAATTAGAGAATTACAAAACATTCTATGAAAATGGAAGGAAAATAAAGAGTAGAAATTTATAAAGTACAAACATCCCATAAAGAAGATCAAGAAAACCAAAACATGCATTTTTGAAAGGATTAGTGAAAGTGATAAACCTCTGATAAGACTAATGGGGAAAAAAGGCAGACACAAATAAGAATGAAAAAGAGGATATCAAAGTGGCAGATCCTTACTGCTTAGAGATGCAAACTTTTAGATGGCAAAACTACAGAGCAAAGCAAGAAAAATTTATTGCCATAAAAACCAGGACAGCAGTTATCTCTCAGTAAAAGAAGAGTTGTGATGATTAAGGAGTAGAACTAGTAGAGCATTTGAAGTACTGGCAATGTTCTTTCTATTCCTTGATTTGGAGAGTAAGTACATAGGCATCTGCTTTACCTAATTAAATAAGCTATACAACCTCTACTTTGTACACTTTTTTGTATGTGTTATTGTTAAAAATTGATTGTGTCCTCCAACATTCATGATGTTGAAACTCTAACCCCAATGTGACCATATTCAGAGACAGGACATTTAAGGAGGTAATTAAATGAGGTCATATAGGTGAGGCCCTAATCTATCAGGTCTGGTGTCCTTAAAAGACAGATCTCCATACCCACCATCAGCACACTGGAAAGGCAATGTGAGGACAAAGTAAGGAGGTATACATCTGCAATTGAGGAAGAGAGCCCACACCAGAAACCAATCTTTTTAAAAAAATTTTTTTAACATTTATTTATTTTTTTGAGAGAGAGAGAGAGCGACAGAGCATGAGTGGGGGAGGGACAGAGAGAGAGAAAGGGAGACACAGAATCAGAAGCAGGCTCCAGGCTCTGAGCTGTCAGCACTGAGCCTGATGTGGGGCTCAAATCCACAAACTGTGAGATCATGACCTGAGCTGAAGTCGGCCACTTAACTGCCTGAGCCACCCAGGAGCCCCAACACCACAAACTAATCTTAACACCATGATCTTCAACTTTTCACCCCCAGCAGTATGAGAAAGTAAATTTCTGTTGTTTAAACTACCCAGTCTATGGTATCTTGTTATGGCAGCTCTAGCAGATAAATAGTTATGTTTTATATTTTGAAAGGGAAAAAAATAGAAGGTGACAGGCACTAAAATAAAAATGCAATAGAATTTCGGATATCATAGAGGAGACAGAAGCCATTTACTGTAAAATCATTCATTGCAACAAGCTAATATTTTAAAAGAAACACTTGCCAATTGCTCAGCCTAACATACCAACTGATAGTGATTTATTTTGTCCTTTTCACACTTTTCTTACAGCATTCCCTCTACCTGAAATATTTCCCACTCAGTCTAAGCACTTTTCTCCAGATGACCCTGTCAAATGAGATTAAATGTTGTACCCAACTCCCACAATAAACAGAGAACAGATGTACAATGATAGGCCTCCTGAATGCAATTACCACAAAAAGAAATAGTGAAACTTGAGAAAGTAATTAAAATCATGGTCATAGAAAATACAAGATTTTGCTATTGCATACTAAAGTTGGATAGGTTAGTGAAAAGGTATTCATGGCTTTTTTTCTTATTATGGTGAGATATATATACAACATAAAATTTGTCACTTTAGCCATTTTTAAGTATAACTCAGTGACATTAATTACTTTCACACTGTTGTGCAACTATCATTACTACCTATTTTTGAGACTTCTTTATCACAACAAACTCTTTATCCCTAGGCAGTAACTCTCCATTTTGCTCTCTCCTTGACCTGGGATAATCTCTGGTATACTGTTTCTATGAATTTGTCTATTCTAAGTATTTCATATAAGTAGAATCATGTAATATTTGTCCCTTTGTGTATGGCTTATTTCACTTAGCATATTTTTAAGGTTCATTGATGTAGTATATATCAGAATATCATTCCTTTTCATGGCATTCTGAATCTACATACAGCATTTTATTTATCCATCTTTTTATTAATTTTTTAAATGTTTATTTATTATTGAGACAGAGAGAAACAGAGAATAAGTAGGGGAGGGGCAGAGAGGGAGGGAGATACAGAATCCGAAGTAGGCTCCAGGCTCTGAGCTGTCAGCACAGACCCCAACGTCGGCTCGAAGCCACGAACCATGAGATCATGACCTGAGCCAAAGTCAGACGCTTAACTGACTGAGCCACCGAGGTATCCCATCCATCTATCTTTTGCTGGATATTAAGGCGTTTCTAACTTAAAGCTATTGTAAATAATGCTCCAATAAAGATGGGCATACAAGTATTGGTCTGAGTCTGAGCATTCGATTATTTGGGATATACCTAGGAGTGGAATTGTAGAGTCATGTGATAATTGTTTTAGCAATTTTTGAGGAACCACCAAACAATTTTCCATACTGGCTGAACCATTTTTTACATTCCTATTAACAATATCCTTTTCCACATCCTTGAGGACAGTTGTTATTTTCTGGGGGTTTTGGTCATGTGTGGTTTTTCTTTTCTTTCTTTTTTTTTTTTTAATATAATTATAACCATCCTAGAAGTGTGATGTAAGGTAGTACATGGTGGTTCTGACTTACATTTCTCTAACGACTATAGATATTGGGACTTTTTTAATGTGGTTATTGGCTATTATTATAGCATCTTCCTTGGAGAAATGTCTATTCAAGTCTTTTAGCCCATTTTTACATTGGATTATTTGTCATTCTGTTACTGAGTTTTAGAAATTCTTCATATGTTTTGATGGAGCTACAGTGTATTATGCTAAGCAAAGTAAGTCAGAGAAAGACAAATACCCTATGATTTTACCCATATATGGAATTTGAGAAACAAAACAGATGAATATACTGTGAGGGGGGAAGAAAGAGAGAAGGAAACAAAACATAAGAGACTCTTAATGACAGAGAACAAACTGAGGGTTGATGCACGGAGGTGGGATGGGTTAGATGGGTGATGAGTATTAAGAAGGGCACTTGTAGTGATGAGGACTGAGTGTTGTTGTATGTAAGTGATGAATCACTAAATGCTACTCCTGAAACCAAAATTATACTGTATGTTAATTAACTAAAACTTAAATAAAATTTTGAAAAGAAAAAAAATTCTTTATATATTTTGGATACTAAACAATTATCAGATGAAGCATCTGGGTGGCTCAGTTGGTCAAGCATCCGATTTCAGCTCAGGTCATGATCTCACAGTTTGTGGGTTCGCGTCCCACATCGGGCTCTGTGCTGACTGCTAGCTCAGAGCCTGGAGCCTGCTTCAAATTCTCTGTCTCTTTCTCTCTCTGTCTCTCCTCTGTTCACGCTCTGTCTCTCTCTGTCTCTCAAATATAAATAAATGTAAAAAAAAAAAAACCAACTATCATATATATGATCATGTATACTTCTGAAATAAAAAATACAATAACATTTCTCATATAAAATAAATTTTTATATATAAAGATTAGGGTCATTTTAAAGAGGACTGCTCAAATTTTTCTAAATGACTGACATACTAGAAAATATTATTAGTCTCTAACCTTGGTCCCTGGCAAAGAATTCCTGAAACCCTTGTAATTTCCTAAGGGATTAAAAAAGCAAGGCCAATCTTTTGTCCTAATATTTGTCTTTGACTCTATCCCTAGCACAGTTCTCCCAGAACCCTTTTAAATTCCTAAATGATGGGGCAACTGGGTGGCTTAGTCATTAGGTGTCCAACTCCTAATCTCAGCTCAGGTCTTGATGTTGGGGTCATGAGTTCAAGTCCTGTGTTGGGCATTGAGCCTACTTAATAAATAAAAATAAAAATAAAACATTTTAAAAATCCTAAATGGATGTACACTAGGAGCATCTCTTGTTGTACCGAGATGACTCTGAGTGGGTTCCTAGATGAATGGGGGCTGGTAACCAGAAAAATAACCTATGATTAGAAGCTTGAAATTTTCAGCCCCACCCATCATCCTCCAGAGATGGAAGAGGAGCTAAAATTGCCATTAATAACTGATCATAACTACATGAGGAAACTTCCATAAAATCCCAACAGTACAGGGTTCAGAGAGCTTCCAGGTTAGCAAAAACATCCACATAAGGTGGGAGATGAACCTCAATCATGGGGATGAAAGCTCTTGTACTTGGGACCCTTGCAGATCTCACCTTATTATCTCTTCATCTGGCTGGAAAGATAAGCAAATGTTTCCCTTGTGTTCTGTGAGCAGCTCTAGCAAATTAATTGACCTAAAAGAGGGAAGGAGGTAATTGGAACCTCTAAATTTGTAGCTGTAGAAGAATGATTTCTAAGACATATGTATTTGGTCATTTCTCAGATATATTTGGTCTTCATCCACAGTTTCTGAAAACATTTTGGAACCATAAAAATGAAATGGATGCCTCATTAATAAAGAGCTGACTTCTGGATCCCACCAAAGGGTGGGACCTGGTTGCCAGGAGGACCAACCATATGATTAGAAGGTCTAAACTTTCAGTCTTTAGTCTTCTCTCTCCAGGGAGGGAGAAGGGTCAGGAAGCTACATGAGCCAATTACCAATGACTTAGTCAATCATCACTAGGTAATGAAACCTACAGAAAAATCCATGACCTCTCTTTTGTCTTTTTTAGACTTGGGAAACCAGAACACTTTTATGAACCAGGTCCCAAACTCACAAGGACAGAAGTTCCTTTGTTTAGGACCTTACCCTGTGTACCTCATCTGGCTGTTGATTCATATCCTTTATGATATCCTTCAATAAACTGGCCAAAGTGTTTCCCTGAGTTCTCTGAGCTGCTCTAGCAAATTAAACCTAAATCTACCAGAAGATGCGGCACCGGCTCAATGACGACTGGGCCTATGGCAACGATCTTGATGTCCGGCCCTGGGACTTCCAGGCAGAGGAGTGTGCCCTTCGTGCCAATATTGAACGCTTCAACGCCCGGCGGTACGACCGAGCCCACAGCAACCCAGACTTCCTGCCTGTGGATAACTGTCTGCAGAGTGTCCTGGGCCAGCGGGTGGACCTCCCTGAGGACTTTCAGATGAACTACAACCTCTGGTTAGAAAGGGAGGTCTTCTCCAAGCCCATCTCCTGGGAGGAGCTGCTGCAGTGAGGCTCCTGGGCAGGGGACTGACTGAAAAGGAAAGTCAGGTGATCTGGAAGTGCCCCGGGGGCTGTCCCAATTCATTGCTGCAGTGCTCCCACCTCTCTCCAGGTGGCAGCACAGCCCCACTGCACCCTCCCGGGGCCCGCAGGGCTTGTGGGTGAGTCCAGATTTGGCCCTTCGTTTATTCCTAGTGTCCTGCTCAGAGCCGGCAGCTCTCTGCGTGGGACCCTCTCTTCCTTCACTCCTCCCCACCCTCTTCTCTTGGACATGGTGGGTTGCTGCTCATTTCTCAGTTCAGCCCAGGGACAGGAGAAGCCAAGGTGGGCTGGGAAGCCATTGCGTCTGAATGGCAGGGGTCACACTGAGACTCTTCTGAGGCACACAAATCCTTGGTGTGTTAGCTGGCCAAGGAGGAGGGCTTAGGATTAGGGCAAGGGCCAGGAAGTCGGACTCGTGATTTTTGCTTTGGGGGTTTCTGGTGTCATTCCAGCCTCCTGCTAAGTTTCTTCCAGAGACAACTGCAGAGGCTCCTACTGCCGCCTCAGTACTTTGATTTTGGACAGGGTTGGGGGTAGGAAGAGAAGCCGCCCTTAACCCGAGGTGCCACTTTTCCTCTTGGTCTGCAAGGGTCTGTAAATACCTATATATAAATCTCTGTATTCTCTTGTGTCAAAAAAAAAAAAAATAGCCAATCTGTAGTTGATCTCTCAGAAGCATAGGTAACAGCATAAGGTTTGCAAGTGCCATCTAAAATGGGGATTGGAGGAGCAAAAGAACTGAACCTTTAACCTGTGGAATCTGATGCTATTCAAATAGAAAAGTATCAGAACTGAACTGAATTCTCAGATGCCCCGCTGGTGTCTAAGAGGTGCTAGATGTTATGTGTAGCAGAACCCCCCACCATTGTTATTGGGTCTGGGAACTCTAAAAGAGTAGTCATGTCACACAGATAATTTGATAAAAGATTATCAAATAAATTATACAGTTGACCCTTGAACAACACAGGGGTGAGGGTTCCAACCCCCCACACAGTTGAGGATCCATGTATAATTTTTGAGTCCTCAAAAACTTAACTACTGATTATCTACTATTGATCAGAAGCCTTACCAAAAACAGTTATTAACATGTATTTTGTACATTATATACATTATATACCCTATTCCTACAAATTAAGCTAGAAAGAAAAACATGTTAGGAAAATCAAAAGGAAGAGAAAATACATTTTTCAACACTGTCTGTATTTATCAAAAAAAAAATCCATGTATACACGGAGCATGCAGTTGAAACCTGTGTTGTTCAAGGATTAACTGCATATTGATATGCAAACAACAATCACTTCTCAACCTTTCAACAAAGCTCTTATATTATACTGATTTCTAAAAGACCAAACTAATTATAGGACAGGCTAAGAGAATTTTAAAAATGGGGGGGGGGGATAATAAATTCAGTTTATTGCTTAAGAAGTGGCACCATTATGAGAAATAAGATGGTCCAGCCTATAGCTGTAAGAGGCTTTTATCAAAGTACCATGATTTCTGAGGTACAAACTTCAAGTTGTATACCCAATACCCCTGCTTTCCTACTAAAAGCACAAATTTTCTTATAGGCAATAAAGGCCTCTCCTACGTTTCTCAGCCCCCTGGAAATGGCAATGTGATAGATTTCAGGAAAATAAGATGTAAGTTGTGTAAAAATATGAGGTGACCTGAGATGATTTTTAGAAGAATTCTTAAAGAGGGCAAACACAGATGTGAACCTTTTTGCCCTTTTCCACTTTCTCCTCCTTCCTGTTTAGAGCTACACTGAGCAAGGCAACAGCATCAGCTATATTGTAACTGACCCTGAGTAAAAACTGAGAAAACTGCCCTATCTTCAAAAGAAATATCCTTATTAAGTGACTATATCAACCCTGGAATGTCTACTTCTAGACTTCTTGCTATGGCAGAGACAACAAAGTACCTAACTACTCAATTTCTGACTAAAATTTCCTCAACACTCTACAAGAATAGGGGACATCTATACATCCCCAATACATGATAAGAAAAACTGTGATATCTAAGATGATATCTAAGAACACATGAGATATTACAAAAGAAAATATGAGTGAAATTGAAGATAAGAAGCAACAGAAACTATATGAAACTAAACACAAAAAGATTGGGGAGAAAAAAAGAGCATCACTGAGTTGTGAAACAACTAAAGCTGAATAATATATATATAACTGAAATCTCTGAAGGAGAGAACTAAGGGAGAAAAGTAATTCTGAAAACTAAGGATGAATACTTCTACAAATTTGATAGAAATTAAGCCGGCAGATCAAAAAAGCCCACCCAGGGGCACCTGGGTGGCTCAGTCGGTTGAATATCTGACTTTTTGATTTTGGCTCAGGTCATGATCCCAGGGTTGTGGGACTGATCCCCAAGTCAGCTCCCCTCAGCATGGAGCCTGCTTAACATTCTCTCTCCCTCTCTCTCTCTCTCCCTCTGCCTCTCTCCCCAAATTGCAGACGCGTTCTCTCTCAAATTAAAAAAAAAAAAAAGCTCAATTAAACTCAACCTCAAGAAACATGAAGAAATCCACACCAAGGTCAATCATATAACCAAACTGCTTAAAATCCCTAATGTAGAGAAAAGCTTAAATGTAGTCAGACAAAAAAGAAGCCATGTTATGTATAAAGGAATGTAATTTGTTTTCTGAAACACTGAAAATAAGATAACAGAGCAACATCTTTAAAGCAATAAAATAAAAAAGAACCTGTCAGCTTAGAATTCTATATCTAAGAAAAATAAACTATTTAAAATAATAAACTGTTTAAAAGGTGAAAAAGCACTTTCACAGATGTGCATGAACTAAAATAATTCATTACTAGATTTGCTCTCCAAAAAATATTAAATATCATTTGACACAACAGATCTGAACATCACTTTCTCTTGGTTTTCCTTAACGCCCTGACCCTTATTTCTCATCTATCCAACCTTTAAGCATTACTCCAGGGCTCAACCCTTAGATGTCTCTATCTATATTCACTCTCTACATCAACTCATCAATTTTCATAGATTTTAAGACTGATTATATACTGAATACTCCCAGGTAGACCCTCCAGTAAGACCTCTCTCTTGAACAAACAGACACAATAGTTTAACCAATTGCCTACTTCACTTGAATGTCCCATAAACAGCTCAAACTTGACCTATCTAAAAATCAAGGGATGGGGCGCCTGGGTGGCTCAGTCGGTTAAGTCTCCGGCTTCGGCTCAGGTCAGATCTCACGTTCGTGGGTTCGAGCCCCGCGTCAGGCTCTGTGCTGACAGCTAGCTCAGAGCCTGGAGCCTGCTTCCGGTTCTGTCTCCTTCTCTCTCTGCCCCTCCCCCTCTCATGCTCTGTCTCTCTCTGTATCAAAAATAAATAAATAAAAACATTTAAAAAAATTTAAAAATAAATAAATAAATAAATAATAAAAAAATAAAAATCAAGGGATGCCTAGGTGGCTCCATTGGTTAAGCATCCGACTCTTGGTTTTGGCTCAGGTCATGATCTCATGGTTCTTGAGTTTAAGCCAAATGTCAGGATCTGCACTGAACAGCACGGAAGCCTGCTTTGGATTCTCTCTCTCCCTCTTTCTCTGCCCATCCCCAGCTCACTGTCTCTCTTTCAAAATAAATAAATTAACTTATTAACATGAGATAGAAAATCTTAAGCAGACTCCATGCCCAGCGCAGAGCCCAACACAGGGCTCGATCTTACAACTGTGAAATCCGGATCTGAGCCCAAATCAAGAGTCAGACACTTAACCAACTGAGCCACCCAGGCACCCTGAGAAGATGACTTTTGTTGCTGTGCAGATGTCTGGAGTAAGAGTATTTTAGGCATGGAGAAGAGCAAGTACACAGTTCCTGGAATGGGGACAAAGCAAACATATTAGAGGAACAGTGAAGGTAGTGTGTCTAGAGAGAAGTGAAAAGGGAGAGGGTTGGAGGAAGTAAGACCAGAATGGTAGCAGGATGGTAAGGAGGCAATTTCTTAAGTTCTTTGTAAGTTATTTTAAGGATTACAGCCTTTTCTCTGGGTCAGATAGGAAGGCATACGTGTTTTGGTTTCAAATGGATCACTCTGCCTGCTTCGTTGAGTGTATACTGTTGGACTGTCTGGCAAGAAGAGAGAGAACAGTTAGGCACTTGGAATGCTCCAACTGTAAGAAATTAGGATAGTTTTGGATCACAGTCATTAGCAGTGATAAGGATGGTGGAAAATGCTCAAATTCACATTTATTTCAAACATAGAATTGATAAGATAGGTTGCTGAACTGCTAATGATGTGAGAGAAAGACAGGAGTTACATATAAGCTCTTAAGTTTGGGGTTGTAGCAACTGGAAGGATAGAGTCACTGTTTCTTAAATGGGGGTTGATAGTGAAGGAGCAGATTTGGTGGTTATAGTGGGGATCCTAAATTTGATCTTAACAGTTTATTCTTTTATTTACACTCTCTTAAAAAAAAAAAAAAGCCACCTTCTCATAGAGGCATTTCCTGGCTCTCTTATCTAAAATGTCACCTCCACTCCCTTAACTTCTATACTTTATTCTCCCTTCAGGTATTTATCCACCTTACATAGTACTTACCATACTTATTTATCATCTTCATTTTTTATCTCTCCTACTATAAACTAATTTCCCTAAGAGCAAGATTTTAGTCTGTTTTATGAACTACTGTATCCCCTGTACCTGATATGTACAAGGCATGAAATAAATATTTGTTCAATGCATTTTAGCTCTAGAATCCACCCCTTGTACCTCAATCTTTAACTGCTACCCAACACCAGTGAGCAAACGATATTCAAAGAAAATGGTATAGAAAATCATCTTCAATTACAAGATAAATTATTCAACTCTATTACTATATATTCAAAACTATCATTTTATAAAGCTGAATCTTTAAATCGCTTCTCTCTGTGTAGAAATAATAAAGTAAGTTATGGTGTAATGCTCTGTCTATGGCTTTTACTGAGAATTACTGTTCTTTAAAAGCCATCTGAAGACTACCTCCGCATAAAAGACAAAACCATTATAAATCACACCATTCATTATGGCATAATAGCAGTATACACACTATTTGAAGGAAAATATTTATTTTCTAATTCTTTAGAGCCAGGAAAATCATCTCTTCAAAATTTGCTCATTATTTAATAAGAATTTCTAGCCAGGGCACCTGGGTGGCTCAGTCGGTTAAGCCTCCGACTTCGGCTCAGGTCAGATCTCACATTCGTGGTTTCGAGCCCCGCGTGAGGCTCTGTGCTGACTGACAGCTAGTTCAGAGCCTGGAGCCTGCTTTCGGTTCTGTGTCTCTTTCTCTCTCTGCCCCTCCCCATCTCATGGTCTGTCTCTCTATCAAAAATAAATAAAACATTAAAAAAATTTAAAAAAAAAGAATTTCTAGCCTGCAATATATCCCTGTCTCTTTCTCACTGTCTCCACACATAACAAATTTCAGAATTAAATACCTAATTGCCATTAGTTCCTATATTTAAGTTTTGGAGTAAATTTATATTGAGTTTACATGGCTTTTTGAAATGTCCTATTTGTAATTTGTCAATCTTATTGATAGTTGTTTTAAACAAGAGCCATCTCAAAAGTCTTTTAAAAAATTAAGATAAATAACTGATAAATACACTGTATAAGTCCTCCAATGTTACCACATATATAAAGACAGAAAATTTGGGGTGCCTGGGTGGCTGTCAGTTAAGCGTCCAGCTTCGGCTCAGGTCATGATCTCAGAGTCTGTGGGTTTGAGCCCCATATTGGGCTCTGTGCTGACAGCTCAGAGCCTGAAGCCTGTTTCAGATTCTGTGGCTCCCTCTCTCTCTGCCCCTCCCCTGCTCGCACTGTCTCTGTCTCAAAAATAAACAAAAAATTAAAAAAATAATAAAACAAAATTTATAAAAAATTACTTATAGTTCATGAAAATCAGTTCACTTACATATAAGCTTTAATATTGCTAGACCATAGTCTATTTTTTTTAAGTAACTTGGCATTACTTAATTTCTCCATCAAGAGCAAGGATGACAGTACTACTAAGTAGAAAGCAGCAAGGAAATGAAATGCAATAATTTTACCTTAGGTGCTAGTAAAATATGAAAGCAACCTTAATCTACAAGGTACAAAGAGAAATGGGAGCACGTTACCAAAAACAGATCAGAATTATTAAGATCTTAAAAGATAATCTACTGTTAATAAAGAGAACATTATTCAAACCAATAAGAAAACAGAAACAGATAACTGCAAAAAAATCATCCAAGCATCCACATTTTTTATAATACCTCATAAATTCTAATTACATTCTTTTTCTGCAAAATTTTCTACTTATTAAAGTTAAAATGCATTCTCTGAGCATCCAATAAATAAGACTAGATGCAGCTTTTACAGTTTCTATCCTCTATCACTCAGTAACCTACTGACCAACTAACTCTCAGAATACAACCACTAGATTGTTGCCACCCTATTGCTGTATCTTCCTTAAAGACTGAACCTTGAGATAATTATTCTTTATCACTACACTTCCCCCAGACAGGTACACGTACAACCTGGTTTAGTAAAAGGAACAAAAGGCAATGTGGTACATGCTTTACATAATTCTTATAATTACACTGTTAGATAAAACATTCTCTATTATATATATTAGAAAACCAACTGAGATTAAATCACTTTTCAAAGACACACAGATAATAGTTACAAAAAAGACCTGCTCCAAGTCACCTTATGCAACCAGGGATGAGAGAAAATGGGTGGGGTTAGGAAATTTTTTCTGTCTTTTTAAGGCATAGCTCTTCATGCCTTAAAAAGACAGAAAAAATTAAACAGGCAATGAATAAGAGAAAAATAAAGGGACTGTAGGCAAAAGGGACAAACACAAAAAGGCAGAGTGGAAAACAGTATCATGTGTGAAGAACTAAAAGCTCTCTTAAGATCCACTGGCTCAGATGACCCACCTTTTGTATGTGGTTTAAATTAAATCCTTTCTGGCAGTCATCTCATTCTGGAACTCTTTTTTTTTTATTTTTTTTAATGTTTTAATTTATTTTTGATAGAGAGAGAGACAGAGCATGAGAGGGGGAGGGTCAGAGAGAGAGGAAGACACAGAACCAGAAGCAGGCTCCAGGCTCTGAGCTAGCTGTCAGCACAGAGCCTGACGTGGGGCTTGAACCCCGAACGTGAGATCTGACCTGAGCCGAAGTCGGAGACTTAACCAACTGAGCCACCCAGGCGCCCCTCATTCTGTAACCCTTGAAGAGTTCCCTGGACTCTACTACTGAGGCAGCATTAACACACAGAAAGTTTCACAGAACTGGGTTCTAATACTAGCCATCATCTACATAGTATTATGACCTTGAACAATTTCCCAAACCTCTATATTCCTCAGTAAACACATTTGTAAAATGGAAATAATAGCAATAATTGACCCATATAGTTGGTTATGAGGATGAAATAAGATATAAGGGCTTAATGTTTCAAAAATGCCTGCCACAGCTGTAAAGTGGAAATAACAGTAGTAATTAACTAATAAAGTTAATAAGAAGATGAAATCAGTTAATAGACACAAAGTGCCTAACATTAAGATAATGCCTGGCACATGGCAAGGATGTCTATGTTAAGTGAAAACTAGTATCACCACTGCAAACCAACCATTTCTCCAATCTTTCTGCCTCAGATTTTTAAGTCCTTCTCTCAATCGTCTTATTTTGCATTCTCTCTCTGATCTCTATTCTTTCTTTTTTTTTTTTTTATGTTTTTTATTTATTTTTGAGAGGCAGAGAGAGGAGACAGTGTGAACAGGGGAGGGTCAGAGAGAAAGAGGGAGATGCAGAATCTAAAGCAGGCGCCAGGCTCTGAGCTAGCTGTCAGCACAGAGCCCGACGCGGGGCTCGAACCCACAAACCATGAGATCATGACCTGAGCCGAAATCAGACACTTAACCGACTGAGCCACCCAGGCACCCCATCTGATCTCTATTCTTAAGTTTCACTTGAAAGCTCTTTTCAGTTTTCTTTTTTGCAGGCATCACTTAATTTCAAGAAAATCCCATAGTAGCCAGCTGCCAGTTTAAAAGGTTAACTCCAATGTAAGGTGGTAGTAGGGGGAAAAAAGCCTGACTTTTGACCCTTTTCTACTACTACCAGACGCTCTTTTTTTGTTTTCATTCTCATTATTTACTCTCATCCTGTTCTTTGGCCTCGCTTATGCTATGGATTTAGTCACTTTAATAAATATGTGTGTTATCCTGCTTCTCTCATTCCTCTTCTCTTTTAAAGCATGGGAGAACTGGGGCACCTGGGTGGCACAGTTGGTTAAGCAACCAACTTTGGCTCTTAATAAATCTAGGATACCAGAGAGGTTAAAACCTAGTTAAAACTACGCCTAGGTGGCTCAGTCATTTAAGCATCTGACTTCAGCTCAGGTCATGATCTTGTGGTTCATGGGTTTGAGCTCCACATTGGGCTCTATGCTGACAGCTCAGACAGAGCCTGAAGCCTGCTTCAGATTCTGTGACTCCTTCTCCCTCTGGTCCTCTCCTGCTTGCGCTGTCTCTCAAAAATGAATAAATGTTTAAAAAAAAACCCTACATTATATGCACATATAAAACATAAAGAGTTTTAGGTATGTGTGTGTGTGCTTTCATATTTGCTCTTTTGGATTTTTACTAGATTTGACTCCAAGGGGCCATTACATTTCAAATTTCTAAAACAAACTGTAACTTCTCACAACTTGGTAGGAGGTTATGTAATAGTGTGTATAAAATAGACACCCTGCAATTTAAAATAACCAAGTAGAGAGTGAAGAGGTTTTTTACAAAAAAAAAAAAAAATGACCTAAAAATTTGTGAAGTATTTTTGTTTCCATAACAAACATATTCTTGCCCCGCAAGAAAATATACACATTATTCTCCTCTCTGGCATGTAGTCTTTCCATCAAATACAACTCCTACCTATTCTTTATAGTCCAGCTTCTCTATGAGGCCTTCATATCATAGAAAATGTAACAATGGCATGCTTTCAATGATGTCACTTCTCTTAATTTACACACTACTTAATATTATCATATAATTAATCTTTAATTGTCGAGTGGCTTTTTCCTTTCTGATACCAAGTACATGGTGTATTTTCCTAAACCACTCCTCCAACAATTTGATACCAAGTGAGGGTCCCACTATTCAATTTGATTTTGGCACTAACTACCAGGAGAATGCATCAGACACTACAGATTCGAGGACTTGGCCCCACACAAGATGTCACTTCAGTGACTTTTGACCTGTCAAGAGTATGGGGGCATTTGTACTTCTGAATAACTATAAAATGGTTCCCATTTTCATAAGGAACCTAAAATGGAAGCCAAATGGAAGCGATGCATAGGGCAAACAAGGTGATGGGGAGATTTAGCTTCCATGCCTTCCCTAGGTACACCACCCTCCTCACACCTTAATGTGTTCACCAACCCAGAAGCAGTCCAAACCCTGTTTCTTTGGAGTTTTGAATGGAGGGTTCATTATATACGTATGATTGTGGCCACAGGTGATTAACTCAATCTTCATATTATCCTACAATTATACTCTGTAGTATAAATCAAAAGTTTATATATTAATATATATGATATGTAACAGAGGGAGATATATTAATAATCTCCTTCTATGAGAAGTATAGACTCCTTGAAAGTAAGTTTACTTCTTAAATTTTGATAAGCCAACAATACTGACCACATGAGACACTTGGTATTTATTTCTTCAATAAACATTTACTGAGAGCCAATGCATAACAGTAATTGGAGAGCATTGTGATTTCATAGATATTTATTATAAAGTTTTCTCTTTTGACTTTAGTAAGTTTTTCATTACAAGGGAATGTACCTAAAATTTCCTATATTTTAGGAAATTGTAACATTTCTTTCTATTTTAATTAAACAACTATTTATTGAGCAAACATTCATTGCTAAGCAGTGTTCTACATGGCCAGGAATATTGTAGTTATCAAAATAAGCAAAAACCAGTTTCATCAAGCTTAATTCTAGGTCAGAAAAATAAGTAACGGGTTTAGTCTGATAGAAATTAGGGGTAAGATGAGTGGAGCAGAATAGAAGATAGAAAATGTTGAGGAAAGAGGGAAGGGATCAATTTTAGATAAGGTGAACAAAGAAGAGCCCAATGCAAGTGTACTGACATCTGAACAGACCTAGCTAACAGAGAAAAAAGTGTAAAGGCCACAAGAGAGGTCAATACCTGGAATGTTCAAGAAATAGCAAAGAGGCCACATAAATCAGAGAGTAATGAAAGAGGAGTCAAAGTGGGCTGATGGGGACAGAATTTAATGTAGAGCCTCTCAAGCCACTATAAGGTCTTCAGTTTTTCCTCTGAATCAATTTACGTATCCTTGGAAGCATCTGATCATGACTGACATGATCTAACTATTTGCTACAGGCAGTTACATGGGTAAGGAGAACCATTAGAAGGCTGGTTAGGTACCTAGTTTTAACCAGTAACTACTTAGCAGGGTAAGGGAACTCGTTAGAAACAAGTGGAAAATGTGAACAAAAGATGACGATGGCTTGGCTCAGAGGGCTAGAATGAAAGATGTGAAATATGTTGTGATCCTGAATGTATTTTGAAGGTACAACCAGAAAGACTTTGCTGACATGTGTGGATATGAGACGTAAGAGAAAGAAGTCAAGATGGACTTCAGGGTACCAGAAATGGAAAGATGGAGCTGCCACTTACTGCATGACGAAAACACAGAACGGTTCAGGGGCCTAGTATCAGAAGCTCAACTGTGGACATGTTAAGCTTGAGATGCTCATTTAGATATCCAAATGGAGACAATGAATGAATTGTTCCAATGTGAGTCTAGGATTCAAGAGAAAGGTCCAAACTAGGGTATAAATGTGGGGAACACCAGGCTATATAGATGGTATTTAAGGTGATGAGAACAGATGTGATAAACAGAGAAAAGACTGTACATATAAAAAAGGTCCAAGAATTGAGTCCTTAATGGACTGTAGAAATGAGGGAAAAAAGCAAACTTCTAAAGAAAGGCAAAAGAGGTAGGAGAAAAATGACATGAGTATAATGTCCTAGAAGCAAAATAAACAAAATAATAAGAGAGGGTGTAACCATATTATATGATCAAAGAAGAAGAGGACCAAGAAATGACAACTTAGAAAGTTAAGAGGCCATTTGTGACCTTGATCCCAGGAGTTTCCCTGGACTAAAGGGGGAGGAACCAAAAGCTTCCTATAGTAGGTTCAAGGGATAACAGGAGTCAAGAAACTATGAACAGTTTGGATAACATCATATCCCTTATAGGGTCAAGGAGCCAAGAATATAGTAAAGATCACTTTTTGTACAAAGTAGGGATTCCAATTTCCTTCCAGACCAGAAAATTCTTTCCATTACAACACAAGTTTTTCTGTTTTCATCACATTTATGTTCCAGGTTTTTTGCAAGAGATTGGTAGAACTTAAGGACAAGATATTTGTAAGCATTCTAAATAGAAAAACAAGATACAATGAACTTTTAAATAGAAATCAATCTTCCCCAAACCTCAACATTAATAGGGTACTCCAAGTGTTAATGGTCACATTCATAAGGAACAAGTTTCTCAACCCTGACCTTGTACAGATTCTTTCATAGAGCATAGCACATCACAAATGCACTCAAAGGTTTATAGCTTCCCTGAACTCAGTTCTTCCCCACATTCCCACATTATTTCTACAAAGCTTCTCAGAAACCTCCTTTTCAACAGAATAAAAAGGAGACTTCAAAACAGAAGAAAAATACATGATTTTAAAGAGCACATGATTGATCTTGATACCCTTCTCCCCTTTTTTCCTGTAATCAAAGTGAACATATTTCCAACCTCTTTCATTTCCTTTTGCAGCACTAAGTGAGCAAATTTTACCCAGCCTGTACATTTTCCTTCTAACCTTCAGGACACTCTAACCTGACTCATAGTATCACACATTAATTTACAGGACAGAAATAATAAAGGCAACGAATTATAATTTGAGGAGATTAAATCTCACTTTCTATGTCTCTGTGGTATTAAAGTCGGAACTAAAAAGAATCACCTGTGTAAGCGCACTGTCCATCTAATTCTGATATGTCAACCTAAGATAAGGTGCAAGGGGGAAAAACCTATCCTTGCTCTATTATTACAATAGAAAAAAGATCACTTGGAAGATATTAAGATAAAAGTTAAGGGTTTCTGGGGTGCATGGGTGGCTCAGTTGAGCATCCAACTTCATTTCAGGTCATGATCTCATGGTTTATGTGTTTGAGCCCCACATTGGGGTCTGTGTTGACAGCTCACAGCCTACAGCCTGCTTCAGATTCTATGTCTCCCCCTCTCTCTCTACCCGTGCACCAAATAAACAAACATTAAAAAAAGTTAAGGGTTTTGGGGGTACCTAGGGAGCTGTCAGTTTAGTGTCTGACTCTTGATTTTGGCTCACAACATGATCTCACAGTTTGTGGGACCAAGCCCCATGTCGGGCTCTGTGCTGACAGCAGGGAGCCTTCTTGGGATTCTCTCTCTCCTGCTCTCTCTGGCCCTCCTCAACTGGCATGCACGTGCTCTTCATATAGCAAATAAATAAAATATTTTTTAAAAGTTAAGAGTTTTTAAACGTGTCCACTGATTGTTCATTTTGTCAACATCAAAACTGCTTTAAAAAAAAATACAAGGGGCGCCTGGATGTCTCAGTTGGTTACGTGTCCAACTTCGGCTCAGGTGATGATCTCACAGTCAGTAGTTGAGCTCCGTGTCAGGCTCTACGCTGACAGCTCAGAGCCTGGAGCCTGCTTCAGATTCTGTATCTCCCTTTCTCTCTGTCCCTTCCCTGTTTGTACTCTCTCTCTCTTTCAAAAATAATAAACATTAAAGAAATACAAAAACTTCCCTGGAACAAAGTCTGAATAAAAGTTTTGTCATATTTTCTATGACAAAATAATGAATGAAGTGGAAAAAACCTCACTAATGTGGAATAGAAGGATAGAAGGTGGAGTCACACCAATTGAGTCATTTACAGACCCCAACAGAAGAATCCTGAAAGGGAAACAATCACTGATTACAGGCCCCAACAGGGAAAGATGTACATTGCACCTCCTGTAAGAAATCGACCATCCTGCAGTTCAGCCAATGAGAAACCTAACTTAGGCTAGCTCAAAACAAACTCTCCCAACTTCCTCCTTTTTCACAGAATAACTTTTCTTATATTTGTTGTACTTGACTATGGCTTTTCCATAACTTGCATCTTCCAAATTGCAATGGTCTGCCATTCCTAAATAACCCATTTTTTGCAAGTAAAATAACTTTAATTCTTATAAGGCTAATAGTAAAAAACTGGGTTATTTCTCATTTTTTGGTCTATGTATGCTAAAAAAATAATAATAAAGACTAGGAGCACCTGGGTGTCTTAGTTAAACATTCAACTTGGGCTCAGGTTACGATCTTATGGTTTGTGGGTTCAAGCAGGCTCTGCGCTAACAGCGCGGAGACTGGAGCCTACTTTGGATTCTGTCTCTCTATGTCTCTGCCCCTCCTCTGCTGGCATGCATGTGCTCTTTCTATCTCAAAAATCAGTAATTATTAAAAAAAATAATAAAGACTAGATAACAAATTAGTACCTAATGTACTTATTGTCCCTTCACTTTCTGTATTTTTTGAATTTATTAAAACTAAACATTTTCCTCAGACATTAAAAAATTTCCCAAGTGTAATACCTGGGTGGCTCAGTTGGTTAAGCATCTGACTCTTGATTTCAGCTCAGGTCATGATATCACAGTTGTGAGATCAAGCCCTGCATTGGGCTCCATGCTGTGTGTGGAGCCTGCCTAGGATCTCCTCTCTCCTTCTCTCTCTCAAAATATATAAACTTAAAAAAATAATAACATAAGGGGTACCTGCGTGGCTCAGTCAGTTAAGTGTCCATCTCTTGATCTCATGGGCTGAGCACGCAGACCCTGCTTATGATTCTCTTTCTACACCCCCTCTGTCCCTACCCTGCTCGCTCGCTCACTCTCTTTCTCTGAAAATGAATATAAATTTAAACAAAAAAAATTGTTCTTTTTCTCTTTTACATTCTATTTATTTTTGAGACACAGAGAGAGAAAGAGCATGAGTGGGGGAGGGGCAGAGAGAGAGGGAGACAGAATCTCGGAAGCAGGCTCCAGGCTCTAAGTTAGCAGTCAGCACAGAGCAAAAGGCAGGGTGCGAACCCACAAACCACAAGACCATGACCTGAGCCAAAGTCAGACGCTCAACCAAGCCACCCAGGCACTCCCAAAATATTTTTTTTAATTTCACAATTGTCTCAATCAAGAATCATGAAAGTATAGCCATTTGTTCAAAATGGATACATTTTGATTTACTATTTCCTCAACTCTGCCAAGGTTCAGAATACTAAAACTTGAACATAACTAAAAAATTAGAGGGACAGCTGGGTAGCTTAGTCGGTTAAGTGCCTGACTTCGGCTCAGGACATGACCTTGCGGTTTGTGAGTTTGACCCCTACTTCCAGCTCTGTGCTGATAGCTCAGAGCCTAGAGCCTGCTTTGGAGTCTGTGTCTCCCTCTCTCTCTGTTCCTCCCCCATCTCTCTCTCTCTCTCAAAAATAGAGATAAAATTTTTTAAAAAACTTACAGGGTACATAAGGTTCAGTTTCCTTAAAAATTTTTTTTTAGTTTATGTTTATTTATTTTGAGAAAGAAAGAGTCTGTGAGCAGAGGAGGGCCAGAGAGAGAACACCAAGCAGGCTAGGCTCCCCATGGTCAGCGCAACAATGAGGGGCTCAACCCCACAAACCACAAGATCATGTCCTGAGCAGAAATCAGGAGAGGGGCACTCAACCAGTTGAGCTACCGAGGTGCACCCCTTATTCTCTAAGTTTTAACCTTCATTAAACAAGGTTTCTAGAGAGACAAAAACAGGACAGTTTTCTGAAATATAATTGAGAATAGAGTCTAATTGTAGGGGAGATTTTAAAAAACCCTATATATAAAGTCTACACAGATGCATGCCATCC
Source organism: Suricata suricatta (assembly GCF_006229205.1). Classification (NCBI taxonomy): domain Eukaryota; kingdom Metazoa; phylum Chordata; class Mammalia; order Carnivora; family Herpestidae; genus Suricata; species Suricata suricatta. The sequence goes on from NC_043701.1 coordinate 126,274,839, forward strand.
TTAACAATTTGTAATTTTATGTCACAAAGATAATATTTTGAAAAAGTAATGTCTAAAAGGAACTGATACCTTAATTAAATAATTTAAATACAGTTTAAAAATTAAAATTTAAAGTATCTGATATGTACTTCTTTTGTATAGTAAATAACCACCATCAAAATATCTGGATTTTTGAATACAGAAAATTGCGACACAATTTTACTTGAAGATAAACTGCTATATACTTAATCTAAAAGGAAAACTCTAGAAGGTAAGTTTTATATTTCCACTGATTACAATTATAAAATGAAAGGTATGTAAAGGAAATAACACCTTCAACAGTCTATTACAAACCTTAGGCAAGATAAAATTCAAGATGCTAGTAATAGCATCATGTCACTTTTTCTTTTAACATTTTATTACATATAACCTCTATATAAGGTAAAAATATACACACGGGAAAAGCGAAGGGACACTAATGGTAGTCCAAAAATTGTGCATGGGTAATCAAATCAATGACTTATAAAGGTATGGATTAATGATTGAGGACACGTCCACATACGTTTAAAAATCAGAATATATAGTGTCTAAGAATAAACCTACAAAAACAAGACCTCCATGAAGAAAAATCACTGCAGAACTTAAAAGAAAACACTTGAATAGGGAGAGGGATATTCCATGTTATTTGAATTCAAGACTCAATAATGGAAAGGTACGCATTCCTCCCAAATTTGTATATAATAGAAGTGTGTACAATTCCAACCAAAATTATACCATGATATCTATGAGAGAAAGGAGAAAATGACCATTACAAAATTATTTTTAAATTAAATACAATGAGGCAACCTGGGTGTCCAATGGGTTAAGCATCCAACTCTTGGTCTGGGATCAGGTCATGATCTCACAGTTCATGGGTTCAAGCCCCACACTAGGCTCTGCACTGACAGCTACAGAGTCTGCTTGGGAATTCTCTGTCCCCCTCCATCTCTGCCCTTCCCCCACTCAATTCATGTGTGCACAGGCTCACACGCTCTCTCTCTCTAAAATAAACATTAAAAATTTTTAAATTAAATACAATAAAACAACCACACACTGAATCAGGTGGAATTTACTCCAGAATGCAAAGATGATTTGAAATACAAAAATCAATGTAATATATACTACAGTAAAAAAATGGAATGAAGAAAAAACAACAAGCTCATCTCAAATGATACAGAAAAAAGCATCTGACAAAGTTCAATACCCTTTCAGGACAAAAACACACAACAAAGTAGGAATGGAAGAAGAAAACTACCTCAACATAATAAAGACTATAAATGAACATTTCACAGCTAACATCATACTCAACAGTAAAGATGGCAAGCTTTTTCTCTAAGATCAAAAATAAGACAAGGATAATCACTTTTTGCCACTTCTATTGAGTGTGTTACTGGAGTTGTAGATGGAAAATTAGACAAGAAATGAAAAAGACACCCAAACTGGAAAGAAGATTATCCGTTTACAGATGACATGATCACATATGTAAAACACTTAAGAATTTCACAGAAACAGGGGCGCCTGGGTGGCTCAGTTGGTTGGTTAAGCATCCAACTTTAGCTCAGGTCAGGATCTCATGTTCGTGGGTATGAGACACACATCGGGCTCTGTGCTGGCAGCTCAGAGCCTGGAGCCTGCTTCGATTCTGTGTCTCCCTCTCTCTGCCCCTACCCCCACTCACGCTCTGTTTCTGTCTCAATAATAAATAAACATAACAAAAGTTCTTTAAAAAAACGAATTTCACACCAACAAAAAACTGTTAGAATAAATGAATTTAGCAAAGTTGCAGGATAAAGAAATCAGCATATGAAAATCAGTTGCATTTCTGTATATTAACATTGAGGAATATAAAAAGGAAATTAAGAAAACAATTTGATTTAAAATAGCATCAGAAAAAAATAAATAAAATAAATAAAATAGCATCAGAAAGAATAAAATACTTAAGAATTAACTAAAGAGGCAAAAGACTTGTACACTGAAAACTATAAAACGTTGCTGAAAAAAAAATTAAAGACATCATGGAAAGACAGCCTGTATTTATGGGTCGGAAAACTTAATACTTTTAAAATATTGATACTACCCAAAAGGATCTATGATTGGATACAATATCAAAGTCCCAATGCCATTCTTTTCAGTAAAAAAATCACTCCTAAAAATCATATGGAATCTCAAGGGACTCAAAGAACTAAAAGAATCTTGTAAAAGAAGAACAAAAGTTGGAGGTCTCACACTTCTTGATTTTAAACTTACTACAACAACCAAAACAGTGTGATACTGGAATACAGACACACAGGCGATGGAAGAGAATAGAGAACCTGGAAATAAACCCTCACATACTGTCAAGTGATTTTTTGCCACAGTGTCAAGACCATTCAATGAAAAAAGAACAGTCTTTTCAACAAATAGTGCTGGGAAAACCATACCACATTCAGAAGAATGAAGTTGGATTCTTGTCTTACACTATAAAAAAAAATCAATTCAAAATGGACCAAAACACTAAACACAAGAATGAAAACTATAAAAGATGGGGCGACTGCGGTAGCTCAATTGGGTAAGTGTCCGACTTTAGCTCAGTTCATGATTCACTCATAGTTCCAGAGTTTGAGCCCTGTGTTGGGCTCTGTGCTGACAATGCAAAGACTCAGTCTGCTTAGAGAGTTCGGTGTCTCCCCCTCTCTCTGCCCCTCCCCTGCTCACACTGTCTCTTTCTCTCAAAATTAAACATTAAAAAAAACTTAAAAAAAAAAAAAAAACCCAGCACAGGGCACCTGGGTGGCTCAGTTGGTTGAGCATCCAATTCTTGGCTTAGGCTCAGGTCATAATCTCACAGGTAAGTGAGTTAAAACCCCATGTCTGGCCCAGTACTGACATTACAGAGTCTGCCTGGAATTCCTTCACCCTCGCTCTCCTTCCCCTGCTTGGGTATGCAGGCTCTCTAAATAAATAAATAACAGACATTTAAAAAAAATTAAAATAAACAGCACACAAAAGCTTCACAGCACAGGATTTGGCAATGACTTCTTGGATATGAGGTCAAAAGCACAGACAACAAGAAAAAAAGACAAATTGGACTACATCAAAATTAAAAACTTTTGTGCACCAAAAGAAATTATCAAGAGTATAAAAAAAAACCCCACAGAATGAGAGAAAATAAATGCAAATCATCTTTCTGGTAAAGCATTAATATTCAGAATATATAAGGAACTGTGCAACAAAGAAAAATAATCAACCTAATTAAAAAATGAGCAAAAAACTAGACTATTTCTCCAAAGAAGATATACAAATAGCCATAAGCACCTGAAAAGATGCTCAACATCACTAATCATTAGGGAAATGCCAATCAAAACCATAATAATATATCACTTTATGCTCATTAGGATAGCTATTTAAATACACACAAAACAGCTCAGAAAAGAGCAAGTGCTAACTAGGATATTGAGAAATTGGAATCCACATGCATTGTTGGTGGTAATATAAAAATGGTGCAGCTGCTGTGGAAAACAGTAGGGTGGTTCCTCACAGCACTACACATAGAATCACCATATGATACAGAACACCTCTTCTGAATTGAACAAGTATGGATTTGAACAGGTATCTATACACCAATCTTCACAGCAGCATTTTTCACAATAGCCAAAAGGTGTAACTTGAGTTGCTAAATGTCCATCAATAGATGAAGGAATAAAGAAAAAGGAATATGCATATGCAAGAGAGTGTATTTTTCAATCATAAAAATGAATGATGTTAAGATACTTGCTAAAGCAGGAACAAACCTTCTTTAAAACTAAGTTAAATAAATATTAGGTTCTTCTCCAGGTTCCAATAATCACTAAAAAATTACAGACTTGGACCTCATTAATCTCTTGCAGAAATATCATCAAGTAAGTGTCACTTGGTAATTATACCTTTGATCCTTAATTACTAAAAAAGAGCTCTTTTTTGCTATAATAATATTCACTGCCTTTAATAAAACTTGTATGTTACTTAATTCTCCTGTATAAGCTACCAGTTTCAGAATTTTTTGTGACGGAAAGTTTCTTTTTAAGAATAACATACTTTCTTTTCCCTGTAAAAAGAACAGCATAACCTAATTTTTTTGAACTGAAAGTCACTGTTAAATAAAAATGATAAAAATCAAACCTGTTCTAATTGAAAGGTTTGAGGACCAAAATTAAGTACCCTCAAGATTTTTCCTTTTCTCCTGCACCATCTGGCCATTCACTTTTCCAACGGACCGCAGAAAGCAATCCAAAAAGCCAGTAAGTAAGGCTTAGTGAAAATCACTTTGAAAATCAATGCTATCTATCAAGGAAAATCAATTCTCATTTTGGCTTTGAAAGCTAAGAAATTCAGGAGCAAACTTAATGTAGGATTATGTTAGCTCTCTTTATAAGCAAATTTATACCTTTTTCCTTTTTCACAGCTTTATGTTTCAGAATTAATCCTAATTTCCATAAAAATATATGTTTACAGATTTCAAAACCATTATTATGGAAAGATGGGACACACATAGTCTATACTGATATTCATTATTTATTCCTTTATTCAGATGAACAATGTAAAATAAAATGATTTCCCTTAAAAGACTCACTTTTGTATTTATGTATGGTAAGAGATTTTAAAACTTAAGGCAATTAGACCTTTAAGGGAAAAAGGGGAACATTTCCAAATATGATCTACATAATTTCATCAGTGTGACCTTGAAAAAGAAAAGACAGACCAAATTAATAGTGGTGCCATATAACATAGTTGCACAGTTTACCAACTTTATATTGTTTCAAAATTTAAATATCTCACCAAGTACTTATATAGCCTTGACTCAATCTAAGCAATGATAATTTAGGGAGGAAATAAGTCCTATATTCAATATATAAATTCATTTTACATTAAATGGCAATGCATAACTTTATCCACACATTGCCATACTACTTGTTTCTCTGACATTCCTCTGAGCCTAAAGATGTTTTCTGAATCATACTTAAACTCATAATTTTGACAGATGGATCAGATGTTTCAGCTCCTAAGTGACAGTCTTTCACAACACATGAATTAGTCACACAGATCTCTTCTAGCTTTGAAAAATTCTAAAATCTATTCTAGGAATAGTGAGTTTCTACTGCATGTTCTACTGTTTTTATATTCTCTGGCATGTGACAGGAAATCTTCATTTAAAATACATAATGTTCATAGCAATATAACAAAATAGCAAATACTAGAAGGCATCTGAAATGAAGATGAAAAAGCCAAATTCAACTAAAACTTTTAAGCACCTGCCATTATACCAATGTAAATAATTCTAACTAAGGAAGTAATTAGATGAACAAGAATTTTCATTACAAGTTTTCAGGGTAATTAAACCCATTCCACAGGGTATTAAGGTTAAAACTTTTCATAATAGGGGCACCTGGGTGGCTCAGTACATTAAGTGTGCGACTTTGGCTCAGGTCATAATCTCATGGCTCCTTAGTTTGAGCCCAGCATGGAGCTCTGAGCCTGGAACCTCTTTTGGATTCTGTGTCTCCCCTTCTCTTTCTGCCCCCCCCCCCTCATGCTTGGTCTCTCAAAAATAAATGTTAAAATTTGTTTTAAAAACTGTTCATAATAATACATAGACGTTTCCCCTCTTTTCCACTCTTATTGTCTCATCAGTGTACAAGCAGTTTTTTACAGGCTACATGCAGTGTACTAGTACTGTTCTCATAGGCAATGGAATATCTATTTGTATGTCCTAACTTCTGAGTTTAATTTTTAATATAGTAAATGTCAAAAGATATAACGCACAAAAACAAAGCTCTTTGGGATCCTCTATAATTTTTAAGAGTTTAAAGGGATACCATGACTGAAAAGTTTTACCTAAGTTCACACACTTTGCAGTCCCGACTTCCACCAGTGTATCATCAATTGATACTTTTTTTTTTTTTCTTTTAGAGAGAAAGAGAGCATGAGGCCGAGGAGAGGGGCAGAAGAAGAAAGAGAATCTTAAGCAGGCTCCATGCTTAGTGTAGAGCCTGAGGTTGGGTTCGGTCCCACAACTCTGGGATCATGACCTGAGCTGAAATCAAGAGTCAGATAGGCAACCGACTGAGTCACCCAGAATCATCATTTGATACTCTGACTAGTTAGAAACAAGTCACTTTTGACATGAATTACAAACTGTGCCTCAATTTCAAAAACATTAAAATGTGGAAAATGTGTATCTTAAAATCAAAGAAAAGTAGTACTTCCAGATTGACAAATACTGTATAACAAACTGGATTCTTTAAAACAGTTGGTTATAAATTATATTTTTTCAATTCCAACAAAAGACTTTTACTAAATACCACAACAGTTTGATAAGAGACTGGAGAATTTTAAATTTTACAAGATAGGGGGCAAGACTGAGGAGGTCTAAACACTATGGTAATGGAGTTTGGACTACATTGGAAAAAAAGAAAGAAAAAATAATCAAGTGAGCTAAAGGGAAATTCAGTATGATAATCTGTTCACAGTGTGTAGAACAGACTGGAAAAGGAAGAAACTTGAAAGTGAAAAGACCATTTACTATATGCATAAGGCAATGAAAGTTGTAGCCTATGGCAGTACAAATTGAAAAAACAGAAGGAATGGGTAGGGAGAACAGACTGTAATTTGAAGGAAGAAATTTGTAGAACTTAGTCAATACCTACATTCTAGGTGGAAAGCTGAAAGTAAGTTTTAAAGCCAGTGTGAGACTACTTCAAGGTAAGTCTCAAAAGGGGTACTAGTTCCACATGAAAATAAATAACACGAGACATATATCATACTGAAAGGTGAAACATTCATGTAAAGACATCAAAGAAGGCAGAAATGGTGGATTCAAACTGAAGGCCAACGCTTAAGGTGCAGACCTGTAAGTCATGATGCAAAGAAGCCCCAGTAAATTCTCTAAAAAGAACAAAAGTTAATAAACAAAATGAGACAGAAGAAAACAGTAATCAAAGAACTGAATCTCTACTACTAAATTAAGAAGATAGAAGAAATTATAGTCAAGAAAGGAGGGAGCGAGCAAGGAGGATGTCCTATAAGGACTTGAATGATGGGGCTATAAAAATTTAAAAAAAAAAAAAAGGAGCAAAGATTCAGGGAGGTTTTCTTTTTCCAGATTTTATTTTTAAGTAATCTCTACACCCAAAGAGGGGTTCAAACGCATAACCCGAGGTTAAGAGTCCATGCTCTGTGGACAGAGCCAACCAGGAGCCCCAGGAAGAACTTTTATCATAGCAATAGAAGAGGGTTTTCTGTTGTTGTTTTGTTGTTTTTGTTTCTTTTTTTTAATTAATGTTTATTTGTTTTTGAGAAACAGAGTACGAGCAGGAGAGGGCAGAGAGAGAGAAAGACGCAGAATCTGAAGCAGGCTCCAGGCTCTAAACTATCAGCAGAGAGACCGATGTGGGGCTCAAACCCATATATCGTGTGATCATGACCAGGGCTGAAGTCAAATGCTTAACCGACTGAGTCACCCAGGTACCCCTTGTTGTTTTTACTTTGAAAGTTTGTGACTTACCAATCATTTAAGGAAGTAATATTTCACTCCTTTTAATCAATTTGAACTATTGAATATTTTCACCAAAAAACCAAATATAGCTGACAAAAATTTTCAAATGTATAAGAAAACATACATCACATTATTTCAAGGCCTAATAGTGTAACTCTGGGATATTTATTCTACCTCAATTTCTACAATCACAAAAATTCAAATCTTATGAACTCATCTTGACCATTCAAAAGAAATACTAGGGTCGCTTGGGTGGCTCAGCCACTTAAGCATCCGACTCTTGATTTTGGCTCAGGTCATGATCTTACAGTTTGTGAGATCAAGCCCCATGACACCACAGAGCCTATTTGGAATTCTCCACACATTACAAACTTCAGGTACAGTACTTCACTGCTTGCATATGTGCACTCTCTTTCTCTCTCAAAATAAATAAATAAACTTAAAAAAATACTAAACAGAAATCACATTATTTTTAACACAAAATCACATTATCTTAACACAGAAGAATTGTGCTCCATGTAACATAACACAATGTATATCATAATGAAAAGTTTCATTAACTCAGAATTAAGAGCTTTTGGAAGGGATCTGAAATTTATTTCTGCTTAATAAACATTTTATTCCAGGACATTACAGGTAAAAACTATTAATATCACATTTCTGGAATTACAGAATAGAAAAAACTCTGAATCTAGACTAATCTCATTCACTCACTAGATAAATTATAAAAATTGAGAACCAAACTGTAAATCACTGAAATGTATATATAAACTATAAATCAAGTACTTCTGAGAAATATTTCAATGAAACCTAAGATCTTCTACATGATCAGTTACATGTATTTATTTATAAATACTTACATCCAATTCCTATTTCTTCAAACTAATTTCAAAAGATGTTCTACTAAAGACTTATTTTGTTGGGCTGGCTTGGACAAATACAGATGAAGTACTGTACCTGAAGTTTGTAATGTATTAAAAGATATGTAATCCAAAACTTTTATTAATTCTAAAGGGGCCTACTACCAATCAACCCCAAAAGTCAGATTCCACTGTATTCATACTTTTTATTAAAAGGTTGAAGCATTTATCTACCCTGCTCAAATTCAATAAATAAATTCCTATATGACTTCGAGTCCCAAATGGTTGAGAAATAGGACTAGACTGCGTTCTATCTCAGAATTTTAAGTCCTATGTCCAACCAAACACTAAAAGGATAATATGCTGTTTTCTACTTATTAACCACTTATTCCATAATTGAATCAATAGGTTCGACATTATAAAAAGATTTTCATTAATGGGTTTACTAGAATAATTTTATAAAATAGCAGGAATATAAAAAATTCTACATGAAAAGATTCCATCCAATTAAATAACTTCAAAGAATGTTTCAAGATTTTGAAACACTTTAATATTTTAGTAAACAATCTTAAAGGGCAATTTATGTAATCCTTAAAGATTTAGCAGATTAAGAATTTTTTATCAAATAAAATGTAAGTGTTAAAAATCTACACTGAAAGGGAACCTGCATGGCTTAGTCTGTTGAGCATCCAGCTCTTAATTTTGGCTCAGGTCATGATTTCATAGTTTGTCCATCCAAGCCCTGAATTGGGCTCTGCTCTGATTGTGCAGATCCTGCTTGGGATTCTCTCTCCCTGTCCCTCCCCTGCTCTCTCTTTCTGTGAATAAACAAACTAAAAAAAAAAACAAAAAAACAAACCTAAAAAACTACATTGAAAACAACTGTTTATCTGAACATCAGGCAGAAATAGAATCACTGTTAAATTGAAGCAAATGAAACTGGTAATATTTGTTACCACTATATCACCACCAGTAAAAACACCAATATTTATCTTTAAAAAAACAATCCCTTAACCCAAACCCTTCCAACTACATGGATTTTAAAGTTCAAAATTTGTTGTATTTTATAAAGTTAAATAGGGCATACATTGTGATAGCTGAGTGGTGATACACTGCATATGTCATATGTACATTACATGTAAAAGTACCTATGTTGTATATAAACCTGTGGAGTTTAGAGAAGCATCCTAAAATCAAGCACATTAACATTTCTCTTACAAAATAAAAATATTCAGTTCATATTAGGTTTCACTTTTTAAAAAGTTCATTTGGTCAGGTATTCCTGATGTATCATTACAAAAATTTTGTTGGTACATAACTACAGTATTTGAATTTCAGAACTGTGGTTTAAGAATAGTGTACCTATAGGTATTTATCTGGCCAACAATGACACATAGTACAACCATACAACATTTATGGTATATTTAAAAACTAAAGGCTAATTTCTTATTAATTTCTGAAATATTAATACCTCTTTCCTGAAGTTTCTTTGTAACTATAAGGAGTTTATAGCATACTTCCTAACATAAAAATGCAAATGTTGTTTCTTATATTTCATTATTTAGGAACCTATATATCTTTATATCTTATATTCATTCAAACAATTTTTCAAAGCTTTGGGAGATATCAAAACACAATGCAGAATATATCACCATTTCTGACCACTATTACTGAAGTATGACAGAAGTCTGAATGTCTCAACATCAAAAACAAACAAGGCAAGAATGTCACGAAAATACCTCATATGTGCTTTCCCAAAAAATGGAATGTAATATTACAGTTAAAATGCTTTTAGTTCCAAAGAAAAAAACAACAGAAAGAGACATAAAATAAATTTACTCTTCTAAAGTAAAAAATCCCACAAGTGAAAAATCCAACAGTGGTATTTGGGCTTCAGGAAACAATCTGATCTGTTTGTCAGTTTTGCCCTCAAACTGACTGACCTTTAACCAGGGAAATGGCTGTGGCAATTTCAGCATCACACCCACACACAACTATACTTGACTTCATTCTGACTGGACCTAATTAGTAAGGACCTGCACCCATCAATGTAGCCAGAGGAGTTCAACTGCCTGATTATCTAAGGATACCACCACCCACAGTTTAGTCAAACCACATGATAGATAATGGATACTGGGGAAATAACCACCAAGGTATACAATGCCACAAAATATTCAAAATTAATAGTAAATAGTAATAGTAATTGATCCCCACCATCCATATATATTTTTCATTTAAAAAAATTTTTTTTAATGTTTTATTTTTATTTTTGATACAGAGAGAGACAGAGCATGAGAGGGGGGAAGGGCAGAGAGAGAGGGAGACACAGAACCAGAAGCAGGCTCCAGGCACTGAGCTAGCTGTCAGCGCAGAGCCTGATGCGGGGCTTGAACTCACAAATGTAAGATCTGACCTGAGCCGAAGTCGGAGGCTTAACCGACTGAGCCACCCAGGCGCCCCTATATTTTTCATTTTTATTTTACTTTAAGTTTCCTTATTTATTTTGAGAGAGACAGAGGCAGCATGAGCAGAGGAGGGGCAGAGAGAGGGAGAGAGAGAATCCCAAGCAGGTTCCGTGCTATCAGCCCAGAGCCCAATGTAGGGTTCAAACTCATGAACTATGAACCAAAACCAAGAGCCCAATGCTTAACTGACTGAGCCACCCAGGTGCTCCTATTTTTCATTTCTAAATGCCCAGCTTGGGGCATCTGGGTGGCTCAGTCCATTAAGCGTCTCTCTTCAGCTCAGGTCATGATCTCAGGATCATGAGTTTGAGCCCGCATCGGGCTGACACCTCAGAGTCTGGAGCCTGCTGCAGATTCTGTGTCTCTCTCTCTCTCTCTGCCCCTTCCCTGCTCTGTCTCTCTCTCCTTTAAAAATAAATAAGCATTAAATACTCAGCTTAATACTCAGCCTTTTACAAACGTGATATTTGTAAATCCATTCTTTGTATCATTTGTTTCCATGTAAGAAAGTTTTTAATATATGTAATTTTGAAAACTTGACTGTCATGAATGATACTCATAATTTAAAACTCTATTCCCAGGGCGCCTGGGTGGCTCAGTCGGTTAATTTCAGACTTCAGCTCAGGTCAGATCTCACGGTTCGAGCCCCACGTCAGGCTCTGTGCTGACAGCTAGCTCAAAACCTGAAGCCTGCTTCCAGTTCTGTGTCTCCCTCTTTCTCCACCCCTACCCCCTCATGCTCTGTCTCTCTCTGTATCAAAAATAAATAAAACATTAAAAAAAAATAAAACTCTATTCCCTAATTGTCATGAATCTACTTAAACAAAATACAGGGGAAAGCAAAATATCATTCTAGGTTTGCTATGAAATAATTTTAAAATGCTAAACCATAATCCAACTAGCTTGCACATAAAAACAAATCATATCACAATTAATAGGAGGAAGAATAAATTCAGTACACGCCTTTTACATTACTGAATTGACACAATCTGTAGAATCACTAAGATCAGAAATTTTTAAAAGATTCTTTTTCTTCTTTCCAAACAGAATAACCAAAATCTTACCATTATTAGGCTTATTTCCTATTAGAAATATCTACTAGTGAAACAAACATTTTGTAATATCAAGTCAACATTAGTACATGCCCCATAAAACAGTATCATTGACTACAGTCATTAAATAGGGGTTTAAATGTAAATATTAAAATAGGTATACACATGTATAGAGAGATATTAAAGTGAATTTGGAAAGGTAAACTCAAAGATATACAAAAGGAAAAAATATTACCGTGTTTAAGGTTATCCGTAAAAAATTAAATACCACAGGACACTACCAATAAATTTCATGGATTATGCAGTCGTAAATCAACCTTGCAAAGACTAGTCAGTCAATGCCTAACCTCTACTCCACCCCTTACCTCCAACCTGTCCCCAAGTGAAAACGTGCTTGGAAGACTAACACAGCATATCCCGTCTGGAAATGGTGCACATTCCTACACTACTGAAAGAAAATATTGGCAGGATCATATGAAAGGAAAAGAAACCAAAGAAAAGGACACTTCAGGTTTTGCAGGGAATAACATTTTAATTTATAATATTCCTTGCTTTATTTAAAATCGTATGAAACCCAGGGATGTCTTTTAAAGCACTATTCACTTTCTTAAAAACCACAATACTATGGCAAAAAACAAATGAAAAGAAAGAGTGGGTTAATTTCTATGACCCTCCAAATAAAAAATTTTCATTTTCATCGTTTCCAGTTAGAAATCCAAGCATCTGTAGAAAGAGGGTGTATCAAGTCACAACACAGCATTTGCTTCGAAAACATACACAAATCCCAGGACTGCCTGAAAACCAGAGACTAGTCTACTTTTACCTTTTCTCCCTCCCATTCAGCAACCTTACTGCCTAAGTTTTAAGTCTCTAACCCCTGCACCAGTAAGACTTTTGCAAGCAGAAAGATTCTGGTGAAGATGGCCCCCTACCGCCATGAGGGGTCTTGTGTTCTACCCGCCACCCCCACCTGCCCCAGCGGCACCGGCGCACAGCCCCGCCTTTCGGTAAGGTCTCCAGGCCACCGCGGGGCGCTGACCCCCTCACAGACAGCAATGAAGGGGCTGGGCGGGGGCGTGGGCAGGAGCCCGGGGATCCGGCTCCGGACACAGGACACCACACCCCTCCCACGGGGGAACCACTTGTGAAGAGACCCCGGCAGGGGATAAGGGCAAAGCACCCTACTGGTCCAAAGAGGGGCGTGACCGCCAGCCGGTTGGGCTGGGCAAGGTACCAGAGATAACCCCACAAGGTGCTGCTGCCAGAGACCAGTGGTGCAGGTGTGGGCTGGGAGGCTGAGGGGCACTCGCACTCTTACCGCCAGGTCCGGGTTTCGGCTGTCCCTGTGTGACACGGCTCGGATGACCCCCGCTCGCCAGCCCCGCCAGCAGCGTTCACTCTCCCCGCGCTCTGGACGAGCCTCTTCGCCGACCGCCACGCACAAGAACCGCTTCCCCACCAGTTCCAGCCGAGTCTCCACCGCCATAGCCATCACTGCTGAAGTGTCTGCTGCCTCGACCACAGCGAGGGAATCAGTGAAACCCCGCTCCTACCGGCCGCCCATGCTGAGGAGGAGAGCGGACTGGGCGGACGGCAGCAGCCCCGTGAACAAGCGAGCACCGATTTGAGGGCACACCAGACGCTCTGCCCAGAAGGGCACAGCGACCTCGATCTCTGGGCAGTCCTCAACACTCCCCGGGACTCCCGACTCCCTGACTGGCAGCCTCTGACTGTAGCTGTGCGCGCGCACAGACACACACGCGCGCACACGCACACATGCAAACTGACAGAAATCCCCACACCCGTCACCCTCATGCAGCCCGGGACACTGCCGCCACCTCACTGTGGACAGTACTACTCCGCCTTCCAATCCCTTGCAGCTGCGAGCGCCGCGTCTCCTTCCGCCGGCGCGGGTGGGGGCAGGGCCCCGCAGAGGGTCGGAGAACGAACACAGTCGGAAAGTAGTGCCCCACAACGCTGCTGCGCCGGGCAGCTGAACCAGCCAAAGAGGGGGGGGGGGAGGAATGCTCTCCTTCCGTAGCACTATTAAGAACGTTTGAGGTTCACCTCTCTAATAGGAGCTCTCTCAGAAGGAAGGGAGGAGGTGACAGAAAAGTGAGGAGTGCTAGTTCCACTCTGGGTCACAAAATAAATTCCAGGTTAAATGCAGCATCTCCAGAACGCTGTTTTTCGGAATACAGGCAGCCTGCTGCCTGAGTTAGCCCGAATTTCGCCTGAAACAGCAGTCCTGTAGTCCCAGCGGCAAAGCAGAGCAATACTTTCACTGAAAACAAAGCAGAGCAACACTTTCCACTGAAAACAGTCATTGCAGAACAGTCCACAATTCTAAACGAAAATGAAGAAAACACTGTCTTCCTTTCATCCTTCCTTTCGTCGTTTGCGACGACACTAATTACATGCTTGAACTATTCAGATATTTACACGTCGCTACAGCTTTGTTTTAAGAATGCCAAATGCCCCGTGGACGGCTTCTGTCACTGTCCCTAATATTTACAGTCTCTGTGCCAATTTGAGTCCTTTCAGCACAAGCACATACCTCAAACTCACTAGTCATATAATAAAAACAGGAAAAGGCTCCTGATTCAGTTATTAGAAAATGTTGTGGAAAGAAGAGGTTTTTAGCCAATCACAATTCAGGAAAATGTTTATTCCCTTCCAATCACAACAGGACTTTGCAACCCCTATACACACAGATCTCAAACTTGGAATAATTACTTCTTTGATCCAATCCTTGAGTTCTCTAAATCAAACCTATCTTATACATGTCAGCGAGCAGTTTGATTTCAGACATACATCTTGAGAACTACAGGCTAGTTGAACCTCCACTTGAACTAAGGAGCCAGTATAATCTGCTGAAAATGATCTAACATGGCAGGAGAAAAGAGGTAAGATCACATTCAGATACCAAATTATCAATGATTTGTTTTGGTGTCTTGGGCACCACACAGTTGTTACAATGGAAATTGCTTACTTCCCAATCTCACTTTCTAGGAGCAAGTGAGAAAATATAGTCACTTAAGAGATGAAATAAATATTCTTATTACATAAATTCCACTCACTAAATTATATATTTGTATTACTGATTGTCAGGTTGCCTTACATAAAACTACCACCTGATTTCAATATTTATAGGCAAATTTCTAAATGGACTCCTAAAAACCCTCATTACATGTTGACTGGCATCCTTGTAAGTGCTCTGAGAAACATGTAAATCCACCAAATCAAAGTATTTCAAGTGCAGAAGGCCATATGTCTTCATAACCTTTTCAACCAAATGTCTTATATGCCTAGTACTACATTCCAAATAGTATGCTATGAATTCCCTCTGGCCAATATATATGGTTTATAAGAAAAAAAAATCATTTGTGGATGATTTGTGGATATTTTGCTTTTGGAGGATTATTTTGGAGAAGCTTGAAGTATATATATTTTTTGATGTAGAATAAAAACAACTTAAAGGATTTTTTGTTTGCCTGCTGGCATTTTTTGCTTTGTTTCAGGGAGTGTTTTATACAGTTGTGCAAGCAAATCATAACTGTAAGTAACGTGAAATTAAAATAAATTTTAAAGTCAGATTTGAAACCTTAGAATTTTGTTTATTCCTGTACATACTTTACTTTTACAAAGATCCTCAGAAAATGCATTAGTCAGTTTTACTTAAAGTTACAGTACTTTTCACTAGATGGGTAAAGAGTGACATAGAAGTGTTTAAAATGACTAGGCTTACTTACAGATGCTCAAAAATAAAAAAATAGAAACTTGATCTTCTATTTCCATCCTCACATGTAATATTTACATTAAATAAACACCCCCTCCTCAATTCAAGCAAACTCCATGCATCAAATATTTTTATATAAAAGATACATTGTTAAATTACTTTGGGTTTTTTTTGTCTTGTTTTAAAGTTTATTCATTTTTGAGAGAGAGAGAGAGCGCGCACACAGGCAGTGGAGGGGCAGAGAAAAAGGGAGAGAGAGAATCCCAAGCAGGCTACCCACTGCCAGCACAGCCCTACATGGGGCTCAACCCTACAAAATGGGAGATCATGCCCTGAGCTGAAATCAAGAGTTGGAAGCTTAATCGCTGGAGCCACCCATGCATCCCAAGATTATTTTGTTTTTAAAAAATTCATAGAAATTTATTCATAAAAACTATTTCTTTTATTTTTTCAAAATCTGTCCTATAAAGGAAGGAAATGTATTCATTGCAGTGATAAGGGTCATAATTACCCACTTAATTATTAATAATTAGTAATTCATGAAGTTTAGTTTCAATAAGCAAACAACCTACCTACCAGCTATAAATTTTTCACTTTTTGATTTGGTGTAGTTATAGAAAAGGTCAATTATCTGCTCTCCTAAATACCAGTATTCTGTGTCATTATAAGTGTCTACTATAAACGACATAGAAAAAACACAAAGATAAAAAATTGAGTACATGAATCTTATAATAATATTAGCCACTATTTATGGAATACTTATACTATATGTCAGACACTATGCTAAGTACTTTACACCTTTCTCTTAAAGATGAAGGAAATGAGGTTTAGAGAAGTTTAGTTACTCGCCTAAGCATACACATAAGGAACTGAGATCCAAAACCAGGCCTTACAATTCCAAAGCACCCTGCATTATGCTAAATTGTCACTTAAAAGAAACATGAAGGTCAGTCATGTTTACACAGGTTACTCATAACTGATTTATTTATTTAGCACTTATTATGTGTCTCAAATCCTGAAAGGTTTGGAAATAGGGCCTCTGTCCTTGAGAAGTACATAGTGTATTTGGAAACACAGACAATAGAAATGCTTCAGTTTGTTTATTTAACAAAGCATCAATAGAACAGCATACAAGAGAAGTTTAGTGTATTTTAACAAATAATTTTCAAATCTATTATAACTTAGAGTCTTTTATTAATTGCCAAATGTAAAGACTGGATTGGATTATGGAATCACTAAATTTGTACACAGGCCCATCTAGGAACTATGAAAGCCAATATTACAATGAAGGAAACCAGGGTAATGTGTTTAATAAAGTCCTTCTTCTATAATGATAAACAAATAAATAATTATTTAAAAATAAGAAATAAGAATAAAAAATAAAATGAAGGAAATACAAGAATTTCAACTGAATTATGCAAGTGGAAGACCAAGAATAGAATGGAAATAAATTTATTTTACTGTGTTTATTATTAAACTTAAGTAATTTCCATTTAAGTATTTCCGTAAGTACTTATTTAAACCAAATTCCTTGATCATACTTATGTTAATGATAATGTAACTCAAATGTCACCTCCTAAAGAAAGCCATCTCTAATTCCCAGACTAGGTCAAATCCCCACTATGGATTTTCAACACTCCGTATTTGTCTTAGTACTTTACCACAACTCAATTTATGCCATTAATTATATAGTTGATTGCGTTATACTTGTGTCTCTTGATAGAGTATAAGCTCCAATAAGGGCAAGGACAATGTTTCTTTTTCATAACTATACCCCCGGTATCAACTAGGCTTTGTGCAGAGAAGATACTCAGTAAATGCTATCGAATCAATTAATGAATATATCAAAATTTACCTTTTTCTAAATCTAACCAAGTTAAGAAGAACTTCAAATCTCTAGATCACGAGTCATAAATATGAATTTATGTTCTTCCTACAGAGTTATTCATGGCTTTTAAAATAATGGCTTGGGGCACCTGGGTGGCTCAGTGGGTTAAGCATCCGACTTTGGCTCAGGTCATGATCTCACAGTTTGTGAGTTTGAGTCCCGCGTCAGGCTCTGTGCTGACAGCTCAGAGCCTTCTTCAGATTCTGTCTCCCTCTCTCTCTGCCTCTCCCCTGCTCGCACGCTCGCGCGCGCTCTCTCTCTCTCTCTCTCTCTCCCTCTCTCTCAAAAATAAACATTAAAAAAATTTTTTAATGAATAAAATAAAATAAAATAATGGTTTATACGGGGTACAATGTAAAGCCTACATAAAACTTTAGCTTCTCAGAGAAACAATGTTGTCCCTGGGAATAATTCCTAAAGAACACATACAAAGAAAGAGTTACAATTCACAAGAAAAACATTCATTTCGTTAACCAAACTACCAATTTGATGCAAACCCAAAAATGATCCTATGAGTACATATCCAAAACACAGGTCTATTCTTAGTATTCTATAAAGAACAATCTCAAATAATGTCTTTGATGAAGCCAACATATAAACATAATTTCCTCGCTGTCCTCTTGATGCCATGTGGAATGAGGAGGAGAAAGAAAAAAGGAAGGTAAAAGTAAAGGAAGTAAAAAGAAAAAGAGCAATCTCCCCTCAGCCTTTTAATTGTATGCTCTGCACATTTGTTACCCAGTTTCCAATTTATATTCTGGCTACACAGGGGCTTACCACTTCTCTTCAACATTTTCTATTAAAAATGAACCTTGAAATCTGATTTTTAATGACAAAAAAATTTTTTTAACTTAGAAAGAATACATATAATACTGGAATTTTTCTAATCTGCTGAATGAGGAGCTACAAACAACAGGGAAATAACAGCTGCCCTGGAGCATTCAGCAAGGTCTTCCCAGCAAGGATGTTTGTTCAACATCCCTCTCAATAAATGCTTCAACTATTAACTACTACTACAGCATGCTAGATGGCAGTGTGCATTTTTCCTCTTCAACTGCTATATTAGCTTTGATGTATAAACAGGGTAGGTTCCTAAAGAATTACGTTCCTATTAGTCTCACAAGATTTCACTGCTGCCACAAATTAGTTGTGGCAGAGCTAAAAGTCCTAAAGAATGCTTCTGTTGATGTCCATGAAAATTTATTAAGTTAAAGAGCTGCTCTGTGTACATTTAAAGCTATACAAGAGGGGAAGTCAAAGTAAAATCTAAGCTAAAAAGTAATACTCAAAACCTCAGCATGCTACCTATACTCCATTGATGTTCTCCACAGATGCAACTAGATTCTACATAATGAAGGAACTTTATGATCAAGAACACACAGCTCAGAGGCACATTTCTCAAATTAATGGCATCTGGCTTCAAAGAAACCAAACAAAACAAGACCTAGCAGTAAAATATGGGGAATCTTTAGTCATTCTTTTCTTTGGCACATTCTAGAAAAGGCCACATGGTTACATATAATAAGATTTATAACATACTACAAAACATTAATATGCAGTAAAAATAAATTATTCCATATAAAGGAAAGCATTGTCTTTTGGCTCCACATGTGCTTCACTACTACAAGTTATTTATTCAATTAAAGAGTGTGTATAAAACAGTGTTCCAATTCCAATGCCTATGTTCAGAGAAGCTCACAGGAAGAGAGGCCTTAAAATTCTCCCTTAAAAGCACAACTGACACATATGAAAAACAGACCTCAAAATAAGACCTTAACTACAAACTCAAAATTGAAATCAACATCCCTCAAACATTCTGCTTCTCCAAGGGCACATTTTTATATTACTTAAAATTAAATGGCCAAGAGAAATACTCAAAAGGCTAACCAGCTTCACTATTCACAAAGTACACACATACTTAGGTTAAAACTAGTCCATTCCCATTCCACATAGCCATTTACAAATGGATGTTTAAGATGTATATCCCAAATGTATGAAATTAGAAATTAGCAGTCACATAAAATAGTATAATCAAAGAGCAGGAGTCAAACAAGTCTAGGTTACCTACCACTAACCTTGAGCAAACCATTTTGCTTCTCTGGAATAATAATATATAATATGTAGAGGCTGATATAATCTCGAAAGTTCCTAAAAGCTTACATCTAAGACTTCTGAATCATTCATCAAATAGCAAATATCCTCGCTTGTCACATGGTAGTTTCAAAGCTAAAAAATGTTAAAAGACTGATGAATATAATCTTGCTTTAGGAAAACAAATGTGCTTAGCCAGAAAGGTTCTCTCTCAAAGGTCTCACAGAATTTATATATAAACATCAATCATTAATACATACATACTAAGAGTACAGGCCAAAGGACTTTCCAATGAAACAATTTTAAACACTGTAGCATTGCTTCTTTTGTCTGCTCTCCAAATTTGCTCTTAAAGCTATCATATTAAAATAATCTATCAGAACTAACTTCAAATGGAGAAATTTGAGATTCTCTGCATTACAAATAACCTTTATATCTGAAACCTTTACCTTGTATGCCTTTAGTCTTTGTTTACAATACATAAAAGTCCTTCTTTTCAACTATTATGATTGCAAAAATTACCTTAAAATTGACTGTTTTGAGGCACCTGGGTAGCTAGGTCAGTTGAGCTCTTAATTCTTGGTTTCTGCTCAGGTCATGATCTCACAATTCATGGGTTCCGGGCCCGCATGTAGCTGCCAGCGTGAAGCCTGCTTGGGACTCTCGCTTTGCCTCTCTCTTGGCCCCTCCCCCACTCACATGCAAGCCCCTGCTCTCTCTCTCGAGTTAAATAAATAAAACTTAAAAATCAACTGTTTAATTTGCTTCTACATGTACATTTGCATGGATGTTTATTTTCCCCACTTGTAATTTGGTTTGATACTCACACATTTAAAATTTTTATGCAAATATGCTAATAGCTTTACATTTCAACCTTAAGTCATGCTTAGAGAATATGCAGGTAGGGGAGCCTGGGTGGCTCAGTAGATTAAGCATCCGACTTCGGCTAAGGTCATGATCTCACTGTTCATGGGTTCAAGCCCCGTGTTGGGCTCTGTGCTGACAGCTTAGAGCCTAGAGCCTGCTTCACATTCTGTATCTCCCCTCTCTGCCTCCCCGCCCCCCCGCTCACTCTCTGTCTCTCTTTCAAAAATAAATAAAACATTAAAAAATTCTGTATTCTGTATTTTATTCTAGTAGTTTTATCATTCAAATTTGTATAATTCTTTCAAAATTAGATAATACCCACCTCCGATGGAGGGATAGAAAATATCCTGGCCCCAAACAATAGTGTTCTACTGTTAGTGGAGAAAAAGTGGGATTACTAGGAAGAGCGGGAAATAAAGACTGCCTAAGACTAAGCTGGTCTAGGACAAAAGATATGCCCCATGCCCATGAGGCCAATCAACTCCCAGTAATAAGTAACAGCACTCTACTAATAGAGAAAACCAAAAGAGCATGGAGAGAGACTCTCTGAAGTAGAGATGTACAAGTAAGGCCTAAGGACATAGGTGGAATAAAAACATCGAGTTAAAACTTTTCAGCAAATCAACCCCCACCTTTAAGCACAAAGTGATGCTAGAAGTATTTAAAATTGATGATGAACATAACCAGAGCAAGAAAAACAAAAAAAACATAACCCCTGATCAAGCAAGACTAATTCAACCCTGCATGGGAACAACTCAGTAGAACAAGAGTCATATCCATTTCTTAACATAAATACTATATACTTCAGCCTCTACTATCCTGCAAATGACAGCTGGCATTCAAACAAAAAGTATAAGCCTGGCCACAGGGGTTGATTTCCCTTGTCTCCAGGGCAGTGCATGCATGTTGAGGTTACCATTACCTTTTCTATAAGTTGTAAGAAAACATCTCCTGAAGTTCTTTCGGTTGCATCAGTCCTTCAAGTAAGTAATTTGGTAACATCCTCTCCCTTACAAAATTATAAGCTACACAAAATCTCAATGGCAAACAAATCACTGTCAGGTGACAAAATGGTCAAAAGAAGCAGAAGCAGACATAATTGAAATGTTGAAACTTTCAGCCAATTAATTAAATTATTAATAATGATGAATCAAATGAAACAGGTATAGATATGATCAAGATTGCAAACATCAGAGATAGAAACTACAATAGTTGAACAGAAAAGCTGGAAGAGTCGATCTGAAAAGCTAAAGATTATAAAAGCAGTATCAAAAATTTTAAAAGCCTTTGACAGGTTCAGCATCAGACTTGACAGTTGAGAAAAGAGTCAATGAACTTGAAGATAGGTCGACAGAGATTGTCAGAGCTGAAACTAAACAGGAAAAAGAGTGGGAAAAAAAGTCTACATAAACAGAATAGAAGGGAACAGTTTCCAACTCATTTTATGAGGCCAGCATTAATCTGATAACATAAACAAAGAAATAACAGGAAAAAAGCAACCACAGATCATTATTCCTCACAGATGAAAAAATCTTCAACAAAATATTAGCAAATCAAATTCAAATTCAGTAACTTAGAAAAAAGATAAAATACCAAAACCAATAGAGTTTTATCCCAGGAATACAAGTTGATTCAACACTGAAAGATCAATCAGTGTAATTCATCAGGTCAACAAAGTAAAGAAGAAAAATATGATGACATGAACAAATGCAAAAAATAAGCATTTAGGACAATCCAACCTTTATTCATGACAAAAATCTCAGCACATCTGGAATAGAAGAGCACTTATGCAACCTGATAAAGTACATTTACTAAAAACTTACTGCTAATATACTATCTAATAATAAAAGACTGTTTTCCCCTAATGATTCAGAAGGACATCAGCTGTCACTGCTCCTTTTCAATAACACATTCAGGATTTAGAAAGTATAGTAAGACAAGAAAAAAGAAAGAAATAAAAGGCATACAGATTGCAAATGGTATAACTGGAGTTATCTTTAAAATAACTGGACAGTATCTTTAAAAAAGCTCTTTGAAAATAAGTAAGTTTAGCAAGGTTGCAAAGTACAAGATCACTAAGCAAGAATCAGTTATATCTCTACATACTAGAAAAAAAAGTTGAAAATTCACACTTAAAAACAGTACCATTTACAAAAGAGCCAAAAACCATAAAAATATGTATAAATGTACAAAATTTGTGCAAGATCTTTATGCTCAAAAACTACAAAGTACTAATGACTGAAGACCTAAATAAGCAGAGCAATATACCATGAGCATATATTGTAGACTTGTTCTTCCCAAATTTATCTACAAATACAAAGTAATTCAAGCAGAGGTGCCTGAGTAGCTCAGTTGGTTGAGCATCTGACTTCAGCTCAGGTCATGATCTCACGGCTCCTGAGTTGGAGCCCCATGTCAGGCTCTGTGCTGACAGCTGAGAGCCTGGAATCTGCTTCAGATTCTGTGTCTCCCCCTCTCTTTGCCCCTCTCCCACTTACTCTGTCACTCACTCCCTCAAGAATAAATAAAAACATTTTAAAAATTCAAGGATATTTTAATTTAAAGAACAGCAAAATTTTTTTATGTGGACATCGATGAGTTGATTCTCAAATCAGCACAGTAAGTCAAAGGAACTGGAAAAGCCAAAAACAATTTTGAAAAGAAAAAATCAGAAGACTCTGTAAGGACACAGGTCTGAATCAAACTGAGACAATAGAAGGGCACACATTGCCCAAGGCAGGAGGGACGTGTGTCACAATTTCCTGTCACTCCCCTTCCCAAGCCCCTTCCCCTGCCTTTGTTCGGGGCTCTCAGCACAGATCCACTGTGCTGGTAAAGTCTGTGAGCCCCGAGTTTAGGTCCGGGGACCCTAAACCCGTAATAAAGCCCTTTGCTTTTTGTATGCGTGACTCGTTCTCCCTGGTGGTCTCTGGTTTTGGGGGACGTTATTAAAAATCTGGGTGTAACAACTCATACTATCTTACCTCAGGACTATACTATAAAAATACATTAATCAATTCATCATGACATCAGCAAAAAAGTAAAGTAGATAAATAGAATAAAACAGAGAGTCCAGATATCGACCCATATATATGGGCAATTGATTCCTAACAAAAATAAAAATGCAATTCCACAGAGAAAGGAGAGCCTCTTCAACAAGTGGTTCCAGAAAAATTAGGCATCCATATGTCCCCAAAAATGAATCTTGACTCATTTCTTACACCAGTATTTCCTCAAATTGAATTTACTGAATTTACTCAAAATGACAGATCTAAATGTAAAATATAAAACTAAAAAAGTTTTAGAAGAAAAGACTTAAAAATTTTTTAAGATTTTTAAACATTCACAAAATTTATAAAATTAAAAATTAAACATTAAAAATTCCTTTCCAAAGGTTATAGACTGGGAGGAAATATTTGTAAAATACTTATTTGATAACAGATTGGTATCCAGAATATTTAGAGATCTCTAAAAACTCTATAACAAAAAAAACTTAATGGGCAAAAGATTTAAACAGACACTTCATTAAATAAGCTAGGTGAATGGCATAAATGAAACACATGAAAAGACACTTAACATCAATAGTCATAAGGGAAATGCAAAGTACAACTATTTGTGTGAGATAAAACCACATCTACTAGGATGGCTAAAATTAAAAGAAAAAGAAAACTGGCAATACCAAATATTGAGGAGTATGAGGAGCAGTTAGAATTCTCATATAGTGGGAGCTGGAAGGAGTGCAAAATGGTACAACTACTTTGCAAGCCAGTTTAGTAGTTTCTAATGAAGTTCAACACGCTTCGTACAATCAAGAAATCCAACTATTAGTTATTCATCCAAGTGAAATAAAAACCTATGTTCACACAAAATGTACCTATGTACTGGGGAGCACCTGGGTGGCTCTGTGGGTTAAGCATTCGACTTCAGCTAAGGTCCTGATCGCAGTGCTCTTGAGTTTGAGCCCCACGTGGGGCTCTGTGCTGACAGGTCAGAGCCTGAAGCCTGCTTCAGATTCTGTGTGTGTGTGTCTCTCTCTTTGCCCCTCCCCTGCTTATGCTCTCTCTCTTATGCTCTCTCTCATAAATAAACATTAAAAAAATTTTTTAAGAAATCTGTACTCTAATGTTTAGCAGTTTTATTTATAATTGCCAATAGATGGAAACAACCAGCACAAATAGAGAATGAACAAACTTTGAATGCTAGTCAACAATAACAAGAACTAAGTATTGTATTGATACTTGCAGTAATATGGATGAACCTCTGCACTTCAAAATCAGTAAACCCAAAGCCACTCTCTTAATAATTCAGGAAAAGGACTCATGAAACTCAAAAAGGCTATTTTATTCATGATCAGTTAATTATAGCAAAAATGAATGAATGAATGAATAAATAAATATGAGGGATATAGGGCTGGGTCCAGGAGACACCAAACTTTCACTTGTCCTCTCCCAGTAGAGGTGTAGAGACAGCACTTATTTCTCCCAGCAAAAAAACATGACAGCACACATGGAAAATTCACCTGAAGCCTGGTGTCAAGCCTTTTTATCAGGGGTCTGATGTGTAGGCAGGTTTGACCATCTGCTTAGCTGGCCTTAGGCTCCCAACTCCTCCAGAGGTCAAGCTGATACCATACCACACAAAGCCTCCTACCAAATTGTCAGTCACATTGTTGGCACAGGCAACATGGAGTGGCCAAAGGCCCTCAAGTAAACAAAGACACTTTCATGAGATAGAATGTTCTAAGGGCTTAGTGGTTACCTTCCAGGATATGGGCAAGGGCCAAACCTTAAGCAGCTCAATTGCCTATTCTTTGAGCAACTGAAGTATTTTTATTCAAAACAACACTTCTGTGACACAAAATATGTCAGTTTTCTTCCTCACACCAAGAAATTCTCTAACTCTACAGACACCACCAGATATCTTATAATTCATCTCAACTCTAACAAAAATTACTCAGTCAGCATCAGACTCCTCAGGCTTTTGGGCTCAGTCCCACAAGACAGCCCTCACTTCAGACGCCAGTCCCAAGTATGGGTCCCCAGTACACATACTTCTGTTTGACCTGGCTACAAAGTGGTGGGTTCCCACAACCACAACTCTCCTTCAGTTTCAGTGATTTGCTAGAACAGCCCATAATATTCAAAGACCACTTTATTTACTACTACCAGTTTATTAAAGAACACAAATGAACACTTAGATGAGAGGGTACACAGGGAAGGTGCATATAGGTCCTAGGAACAGGAGCTTCTGTCTCATAGAGTTGGACTATGCCACCCTACCAGCAAGTGGGTATGTTCAGCAACTCTGAAGCTCTCCAAACCCCATGGTTTAAAGGGTTTTATGTAGGGTCTGTTACATAAGCACAGCTTAGTAAATCATTGGCTGATGGTGACTGAACTCAATTTCCAACCATTCTCCCCTTCATGAAGGTTCAGGGATAGGGCTGAAAGTGCCAACCCTTTAATCACAGGGTTAGCAACCATTAGACAACCAACTACCATACTGAAGCTGTCTAGGGGCCTATCAAGAGTAACCTCATTAGCATAAACTCTGGTGGTGTAAAAAGGTTTGTTATGAATAACAAAAGATGCTTGGTTCAGGAAATTGCAAGGATTTTAAGAGCTCTGTACCAGGAACCAGGGACAAAGACCAAATACGAATTTCTTACTGTGTCACAGGAATGCTTTGCCTTTACTGCACAACTTCAAATGCATTATACTAAGTGAAAGCAACCAAACCCAAAGGGCTACAAATTACATGATTCCAATTACATGACACTGAAGAAAGTAAGAATTACAGAGACTGAAGGTTGCACTATGGAGGGAGGGCTTGTCTAGCAAGAGGCACAAGACAATATTCTTTATCTTGATTGTGATGGTAGTTACACAAATATGTGTGTTTATCAAAATTCACAGAATAATGACTTTTACTGTTTGTGAGTTATTCCTTGATGAACCTAATAAAGATTCATTCACCTGCAGCAATTTCAATAATCTAGATATGTTCACTTGAAGTAATTCCTTCCCTTAAAGCAGTACATATAAACATTATGTAAGCAACAAGACAAATGTCTTTGCAAGGTGAAAAGCAATGGAAAACTGTATCTCTGCTCCATAATACTTTATAAAAATTATGCATGCACACAGCTAAAGGAAAACGTTTTGATACATTGGCTGACAGGATTATGGGCTTGCTTTTTTTCTCTCCTACTTCAAGTTTCATTAATGTCATCTGTATGATAACAAACAAAATAAGTTACTTAAAATGTTTTATAATAGGCAATAATGTAATATTAGTAGGCCGTATACTGAAATGACCCCAAAGGCCCCATGCTCAAGTATAATCCTCTCTAAGTGTGGGTGGAACTTACAACTTGTTTCTAACCAATGGAATAGAGCAAAGGAAATGGGCTATCACTCTCATGATTATGTTATTTTAAATGGCAAAGGTGAAAAACTTTTGCAGATGTAATTAAGGTCCCTTACTGGCATTAAATTAATCAGAGGAGATTTTTCCTGACGGGGCCTACCTAATAGAGCTGAGCTCTTTAAAGAGAGTCGAGAGATAAGAGACTTTCTTGTGGCCTTGGAAAAGCAAGCTGCCCTGAGTTGTACCACTAAAAGGAAATGAATTCAGCCAATAACCATGTGAGCTCAGAAGAAGATCCAGAGCCTAGATGACACTTCAGCCCTAGCCAACACTTTGATTCGTATCCTGTGAGGCCCTAAGCAGAGGACTCAGCCTAAACTGTGCCCAGACTCCTGATCCATGGAAATTGTGGGATAATAAATCTATATTGTTTGAAACTGCTGTCACAATCTGTTACACAGCAATAGAAAACCAATCCAATAATTAGAGTTATTTTTTGGAGAATCTTGGCTTTATCTGGGTACTCCTTTGGCTCAAGTCAGAGTTAATGTACTGTTCTCGTTAGTCATTCAATTTTCAAAAAAGAATGTGAACTTTAACATAGTTTCACTGAATAATGGTTCATATTTAATCAATAACAGAGAGGATATGTATTTCAGACACTTGCCAGGAAATATAATCTCAAATTCATTGCTGCTCAATACTCAGAAAAAGCTCCATGTGAAACAATGTTTATGGAAAAGGGTCTGCAGGAAACTTTATACAGTCCATCTAGTTATTCTTAACATAGATTCTCTGGGGAGGGGGAGGGGAATTAATATCAAAATCTCTAAGGTAATAAATGGCTAGGTATTTTAATACGATATTTTTACATTTAAAAAGACTGAGGTCTGAAGGGGGAGGGGGGAAAGGGAAGGGGGTAATAGTCATGGAGGAGGGCACTTGTACGGAAGAGCATTGGGTGTTAAATGGAAACCAACTTGACAATAAACTATAAATAAAATAAATACATTAAATAAGATATGCAAAATAAATAAATAAGTAAATAATAAAAAGACTTGTTTTTGAGACAAGCCAGAGGGGAAAAAATTCAGTAAGAGTTTTTTGGCCAACAAAAGTAACTATAAAAATGGGGTACCTGGGTGGCTTAGTCAGTTAAGCATACAGCTTTGGCTCAGGTCATGATCTCACTATTCATGAGTTTGAGCTCCACATGGGGCTCTGTGCTGACAGCTCAGAGCTTGGAGCTTGCTACAGATTTTGTGACTCCTGCCCTCTCTGCCCACCCCACTGCTCATACTCTGTGTCTCTCTCAAAAATAAACATTAAAAAAATTTTTTTAAAAGAAACAACTATAAGAAAATTTCTCTCTTATCTATATTAACTAATTTTGCAAAAGGGGGTTAGGGGAAAAAGTTATGACAGAAATGGAATGAAGGAGAGATGAAGGGATACGAAGTTTTTATGTTTCTCGAAGCTTTCACTTTATTTCTATAGTTTTTATTTTTTATTTACTTATTTTTTTGTTTATTTTTGAGAGGGGGGAGAGAGAGAGACAGACAGACAGACAGACAGACAGAATCTGAAGCAGGTTCCAGGCTCTGAGCTGTCAGCACAGAGCCTGATATAGGGCTTGACTTACAAACTGTGAGATCATGACCTGAGCCAAAGTCAGACCTTTAACCAACTGAACCACCCAGGCACCCCTATTTTCAATTTTTATAAGCTGTACCCCTAACATGGGGCTCGAACCCATGACCCCAAGACCAAGAGCCACACATTCCACCACCTGAGCCAGCCAGGCGCCCCTGTTTCTCTAAGCTTTGAAAAGATAGGAATAAGACCTCTAATGAATTCTCCTGGGGAACCCTACACACCTTGAAGTAAGGCTCCTAGACTGTATCACAATGGTTTGCCATAAAGCTGGTTTCACTGGAATTAACCATGTATTTTATTCCGCTAGCTATTTAGTCATTTTGAGGAATGCTACACACACACACACACACACACACACACACACACACACACATTCAATTTACAGAAGGAATGTAACTTAAAATGCTTTTAACAATATATTGTATGGTGTCCTCAAGAACTCTATCAAGGAAAACTTCTTTATGGTCTTAATGGGAAGAAAAACTCATGCTTTTTCCTAGCAGGTGCTTGTTTTCATCATATAGACCCTACACTACTGACCCTGTTTTCTTCCTAAGAAGACTGCTAGAAACTATACTACACTTGTTTTAGGTTTTAATTTTTTCAACTTTTGGTCTAAAAATTTTCAAACATTCACATAAGCAAAGAGATAACTGTAGAACAAATGCCTATGCAACTCAAAAATGTCTCATTATCTCAGTTCTCCTATCTTACAACTTTTCCCTCTTTTGGGGGCAGGGAATGGAGTATTTTTACAGCAAATCCTGACATTGTTTCATTTCACCCATCTGTAGTAAAAAATGTATCACTATTATTTAAAGACTTTTTTTTTTTTAAGACGGAGAGTGAGCAAGAGCTGGGGAGAGGGGCAGAGAGAAAGAGAGAATCTCGAGCTGGCTCCACACTCAGCACAGAGCCCAACACAGGGCTAAATCCCACAATGCTGGTATCATGACCTGATCTGAAATCAAGAGATGCTCAACCAACTGAGCCACCCGGGGGGCCCTTAAAGACTTTGCTTTAAATTGACACTACAAAACGCCAATATCACATCTGACAAAATTGGCAATAATTCCTCAAAATCATTTAATATGTACTTTATGTTCAAATTTCAATCATCTCAAAAACGAGATGATTCTACTGTTGGCTTTTCTAAACCAGGAACAAAAGCAAAAACTACACATTGTATCTAATTAATATATCTCTTTAAATTTCATTTAATCTGTAACAACAAATCCTTTGTCCTGTAAAATTTATCACATCCTAAATTTAGCCGACTGTTTCCTTCTGGTGTTGACTTATTCCTCCATTCCCCATATTTCCTGTAAACTGTGTAGTAAGATCTAGGGACATGATTCATGTCTTTTGCCAAGAATCCTCCATGGGTGATACATGTATGTTCCTAATCCATCACATTAAGACACATAAGATGTCTGGTTATCCTACTTAAAGTGATGTTCATATTGGACATCGTATTCAAGTGTTGACAGCCTGATTTATTCAGTGGTCATTCTCCATTATATACTTAGGGGTTGCCTGAATAGGATTTGCTAATTCTATCACTCCCTCTGCATTTATTATTGGAAATTCTTCTAAAAAGGACTTTCCCTAATTAACTATTTGGTCCCCTTGGAATACAGTTTATAAAGGAAAGACTTTATGAATTCTTGACTCTTTCCATTTAAATTCTCAAAATAATGAACAGGTGATCTAGCACCTTTCAAAGCTACGGTACCTATTTATTAATATCAATTTCCTTTTGTCCTCACTAACTTTTAAGTGGTGTTATCTTGCAGAATTCTATGGAAATAAACATAGTGATAATATATTCAGAATTCTTTGGACAGATTCCTGAATGCTAATGTGAAGTACTGCAAACTTTTAACACTGAAAAGATTTACTGAATAATTTTAACAAAAACGGGGCCTCTTTCAGAAACTTACAATTAGTAGCATGAACAAAATCAAAACAATTTGGAGAGTGTATCCTAGACTTTTTTTTTAAAATTCCAAAACACTCCTCTTCACTGCCCTAAAATTTTTTTAAATGTTTATTTATTTCTGAGAGAAAGAGAACGTGAGCAGAGGAAGGGGCAGAGAGAGAGGGAGACAGAGGATCTTAAGGAGGCTCCTCAGTGACAGCAGAGAGCCCGATGTGGGGCTCAAATTTCCGAACCATGACATCATGACCTGACTGAAGTCAGACTCTTAACTGACTGAGGCACCCCAGCCCTAAAAACTTCTTGAAAATCTTTTGGATATCTTTGGCATAAAGCATGGATGTATACAGGAAATCAGTGAGAATACTACAGCCATATGGCAGATAAAATAATAAAAAGCAAGGTAATAAAATATCTCAAGCAATAAAGACATAGGTGAGAAACAAAATTTGCTTCCCTAGAATTACTTTCTGAAAGTCAAAACCATCCTGTGATTCCAAAACACAGGGTATCTATACCTCCCTTAACTGACTGGGAAAGCAGAAATGTACATGATATATACAGCTAAGTATAAAAGGACATATCAAGTTATTATAAAGCAGTATAGTTAGTTCCTCCTGGAACACCTGCGTAAGTAATCATATCTGGAACAACTTAAGAATGCTTCCCAAGGAAGATAACTTCCAAGTTGTTCTGAAAGTTAAGAAGCATTTCTGTGGAAAAGTAAAAAGAAAAAAGATTTAAAGCAGAAGAAATAGCACAAAAGATGACTACTGGTGTTTAGAAATATGGGTTGCAAGTAGGGGATAATCAAGTTGTATGGAATAAGTCACATATAAAGTACCTAGTCAGAGGCCATAGGTATATTTTTAAGCCTAGTGATAGAGTCACACGTGGTTTTTAGAGAAATAAACCTACTAAATAATGTGAAGAATAAAAGAGGAAAGATAACAGTAAAAGAATGACTATGTAGGGAAGACTTTTAATACCGAAGACGAAGACTGTGAAAAGGAGTCGGTCAGGAGTTGAGGAGCTGGACAAATTAATAGCCAGAGCAGACAGAACTACCAGGATTTACTAAATGTAACTAACCAGAGATAAACCACAGTTTTCGATTCTGGGGTATTAAGAAAAGGATTCCAGTGACAAAAAAGAGAGAAGAGATTTTTTTCCATTTCCAGAGGCAAGGGAAACAAAAGCAAAAGGAAATAAAAGCAAAATTGAACTACTGAAACTGCATCAAGATAAAAGGCTTATGTACAACGAAGGAAAAAACCAACCAAACGTGAAGGCAACCCACAGAATGGGAGAAGGTATTTGCAAATAATATATCCAAAATCTATAAAAAAAGATAAAAACCAATACCCAAAAAACAACTAATCCAGTGAAGAAATAGGCAGAAAACATAATAGACACTTTTCCAAAGAAGACGTCCAGATGGCTAACAAACACATGAAAAGAAGCTCAACATCACACATCATCAGGGAAATAAAAATCAAAACCACAATGAGATACCACCTCACACTTGTCAGAATGACTAAAATTAACGACACAGTAAAAATAGATGTTTGTAAGGATGTGGACAATATAACCCTCTTACACCATTGGTGGGAATGCAAACTGGTGCAGCCACTCTGGAAAAAAGACTGAAGGTTCCTCAAAATGTTAAAAATAGAACTACCCTATCATCACCCAGCAACTGCCCTACTAAGTATTTACCCAAAGGATACAAAAACATGGATTTGAAGGGGCATATGCACCCCAATGTTTATAGCAGGATTAACAACAATGCTCAACTATGGAAAGAGCCCAAATGTCCATAGACTCATGAATGGATAAAGGGGCACCTGGGTGGTTCAGTCAGTTAAGTGTCTGACTTCAGCTCAGGTCATGATCTGCTTAGGATTCTGTGTCTCCCTCTCTCTCTGCCCCTCCCCTGCTCTGTCTCTCACTCTCTCTCTCAAAAATAACACTAAAATTTTTTTTAAATTAATTAAAACAAAAAGATGTGATACATATATATATATACACACATAATACATACATACAATGGAATATTAGCCATCAAAAGGAATAAAATTTTGCCATTTGAAACAAAGTGGATAGAGCTAGAGTGTATTAAGCTAAGTGAAATAAGTCAGTCAGTTCTTATCACAAGTGAACTTCTTAATACCCATCACCCATGTAGTTCACTTACTGTGATGAGAACTGGGTATTATATGTAAGTGATGAATCATTAAATTCTATACCTGAAACCAATTTTACCATATATATTAACTAACTAGAATTTAAATAAAAACTTGAGTCAAAGAAAAAAAGAAAGAGAGAGGCCTAAACAGTATCCATGGTTTCCTATAAGCACTAGGATTACCAGATTTTGTTGTTGTTCTTCTTCTTCCTATCTTTCTGGACCTTCCAAATTCAGGACTATGGAAAAATACTATGGAAGAACAAATACCTGTTTCTTTGACAAGTAAAAAAATCCTCTTTAAAAAACAGTATTTTTTAAATAATATTTTTTAAAGTACAGCACTTAGTTTTATTCCAGAGGTTGTCCAAACATACAGCATTTTTCTTTCTTTTTTTTTTTTTAAGTGTTTTTTAAATTTATTTTTGAGAGAGAGAGAGAGACATAGTATAAGCAGGGGAGAAGAAGAAAGAGAGGGGGACACAGAATCTGAGGCAGGCTCCAGGCTCAGAGCTGTCAGCACAGAGCTCAACACGGGGCTGGAACCCTGTAGCTGTGAGATCATGACCTGAGCCGAAGTCCGAACACTTAACCAACTGAGCCACCCAGGCGTCCCCACACAGCATTTTTCTATGGCTAATATAAAAGTTCTGATCCAGTTGGGAAGGAGTCAACTTTAATCAAGAAGTAAAAGATATACAGTGCCCTTCTTCTGAAGCAAGATCAGACCCTAACCGGGTATATTCAATGCAGGCGATAATGATCTTTCAGAAACACCCGAACACATAGTTTTACAAGCCAGGATCACTCCAAAGCCTAGTACACTAGCACTGAGAGCCATGAATACAATGGTTATGAGACGGATGCATTCAAGCTTCCCTCAGTGCAGTTATTGACAATTTTAAAGTATTATTACTTAACAATAATAATTACTGCTCACAGATAGTTTGCCTATAGACAGAGGTACCATTTCTGATAGATAATGCTTTCTGATTCAAAGTGGGTTTCTTTTCCTACATTACCGATTATCACTCAATAAAAAATGGATGGATGGAAATTAGAAAGCCCACGACAACCATGGGCACCAGTGTGTACACACACACACACACACACACAAAATGTCCCTTTTTGTGAGTCTTAACAACAGTCCTTTCCATGCTTTCATTATATATATTACAGGATATTAATTTCAGGGGTGGAAATGAGAAGCATTTTCATCATTCAGCCCATAATTCATGGTTATATGTTAGATAAATTATGTTTACTATGACCACACTGTCGACTCATCAGGACAACAGAGGCTCACATTTATAAATTTTACAAATGCCATTTATATACTAACACATTAAAAACAGCTATAGAATGGAATCGTTTTTAATGTTACTTTAGGTAATTCATACTTTAAAATTTGAAGTAACTTTAGATTAAAAAAATTATTTTAATGTGTATTTGTTTTTGAAAGTAAGAGAAAGACAAAGCGTGAGCAGGGGAAAAGCAAAAAGAGAGGGAGATCCAGAATCCAAAGCAGGCTGCAGGCTTCAAGCCGTCAGCACAGAGCCCAACATGGCACTCGAATTCATGAAAGGTAAGATCATGGCCTGAGCTAAAGCTGGACACTTAACCGACTGGGCCACCCAGGCATCCTGAAAAAAATAAGATTTTAAAGTTGGATTTGAGAAAGCTTCATTTGGAAATTATATTGCTAGAAATATCCAAACTCACATTTATTACAACTAACATATCTATTAGATGACATATTTATATTTTAAAATAGTAGACAAATTGCCTTTTAAGAATAAAATGAAATTTTTTTCTTTTTAAAAATATGAGGGGCGCCTGGGTGGCTTAGTCAGTTAAGCACTTGACTCCTGATTTCGGATCAAGTCATGATCTCACCATTTGTGGGATCAAACCCTATGTCAGGCTGCATACTGACCGCACAGAGCCTGCTTGGGATTCTCTCTCCCTATCTCTCTTCCTTTCCCCAGCTCACACACTCTCTCTCAAAATAGATAAACTTAAAAAAATTTTAAAATAAAAATATGAGCAGTACTCAAACTGAACAAATAGTCTTTAATTCTGTGGCTTTGATAGCTCATTTAGAAGCTTCATTTCAGAAAAGTCATTTCTGAAATGAACCATAGTCAATTACAGATCATCCATACATACTTTATTAACTCTGTATTTTTGATGTTTTCTCCTGCCAGTCAGTACATTTTTAGACCTTTTCCATGAGCTCACTTAGTAGCAGAAACATTTCTTTTAGAAATAAATTAATCTCTAGTTTCTTAAGACCATTTTAGGGACAGAGCAAAAGTAAAAATCAGTG
The DNA here is from genome assembly GCF_006229205.1 of Suricata suricatta. Classification (NCBI taxonomy): domain Eukaryota; kingdom Metazoa; phylum Chordata; class Mammalia; order Carnivora; family Herpestidae; genus Suricata; species Suricata suricatta. The sequence goes on from NC_043701.1 coordinate 126,309,810, forward strand.
AATAAAACTTAAAAAACAAAACAAACAAACAAACAAACAAAAAAACGAAGTAGTAAAACAACCAAGACCTCCATTCACATAATACAGACTCTCCCACTGATAACTAACCTCCAGTTTATTCAAACCATTTTATGGCGAGAACAAAGATAAAAATTAGCAGATAAACAAAACGTAAAAAACAAAGTAGTAAAACATAGGAGAGGAGGAGACAAACAGAAACTGAAAAGACATATGTGGGAAAGAAAAACCGAAATCAGAGAAAGAATCCTAGGTGTTTTTTGGATTAAAAACTGTATACACCAGAAACTACATGGAGATGAGGAAAAACTCCAAATTTCCATTCTTTCACATCCTATTCTAGAACACAGAAACTGATTCAGTACATTCTAATACCACATGTACATTTTTAAATTATAGGTCTTTCGATTTATTTTTGGCTATACAACTGACCCTTGAATAATGCAGGTTTGAACTGTGCAGGTCCACTTATACATGGATTTTTTTTTCAATAAGTACAATATTGTAAATATATCTTTCCTTCCTTATGATTTTCTTAAAAACATTTCCTTTTCTCTAGCTTACTTTACTCTAAGAATATGATATATAATACATATACATATAACATACAAAATATATACTAATTGCCTATTCGTGTTATCAGTAAGGCTTCCAGTCAAGAGTAGTCTATTAGTACTTAAGTTTCCTGGGAATCAAAAATTATAGTGGATTTTTTTCTAATGTTTATTTGTGTTGAGAGAGCGCATGTACATGCAAGAGCTGGAAAGGGGCAGAGAGAGAGGCAGAAGGAGAGAATCTAAAGCAGGCTCTGTGCTGTCAGTGCAGAGCCCAACAGCAGGGCTTGATCTCAGGAACTTGAGATCAGGACCAGAGCCAAGATCAAGAGTCAGGAGCTTAACCATGAACTACCCAGGCTCTCTCTATATAGAGTGGATGATCAAATGTGCAGGGATGGGAGTCCCTAACTCCTGTATTGTTCAAGGGTCAATCATATACTGATCTAGTCTAGAGAGGTCTAATTAATCAGAAAATACTTTTAACACTCTTGATCGACAGTAGTATAATGTCACATAGTAGTTAAGTGAGCAAACTTGAACTAAATTCTCTAAATTCTAATCCCAGATCAACCATTTACTAGTTGTATGACCCTATACATGTAACTTGATCTCTCTGTGCCCCAATTTCTTATCTGTAAATGGAAATGATAATAGTTTCCATATAAAGAAATTGTTGTGAACATACAATGAGTGAATACATGTCACATGCTCAGAACAGAATTACACAAAGGAAGAATTCAGTAAGTACTGGCTATTGCCAAGAAAGGTCAGCAACTACCCATTTGTTTATTCTTTGAAATTAGTGAAATGTTTCCAATTTTTAAAAAATTTAAATTCCTAGTTGCCGTACACAGTTAATCTAATCCAAGTATGAACATTTTATAAAATCTCAACATCTCTAGTCCCTATAACTATTTTCATAAAGGAACTCATCTCAAATTACAGTAATCATAAAACATAATATAAAAGAACCATAAATCAATAAAAATCATCTTTAAAATGGGTCAACTGGATTGTTTCTTGTAATTCCTCATGAAGACGATAAAGTGCTTACCTAAGAAATTTACTGTTTAATTCCCCCATAAAAACTAACACAATTTAAAGAGGATAAACCACTGTTTTCAGTTACAGTTAAAGCATGAAACAATACAACAACCTAGTAATTTCTACAAAGTATTTACCACAAAACACATCCTAATCTTAGCTCCCAGGTAAGCTGATATCTAAGCTTTTACTGACATTTTGAGACAAGTAATGTTTGGAGGAGGAGGCACTGGCCTGGGCATTCTAGGATGTTTTAGCAGCATCCTAAATGTGAGCAGCACCTTCCTCTCTCAACCCTTTAATCCTCTACCCCTTTGTGATGATGTCTAGAGACATTTTCAAACAACCCCCGAGGGCCCAAATTGCCCCTAGTTGCTCTAGATTGTGTGAAAAGTTCTTTTAATTCTAACATTATAATATCAGACAGGTTTTCCCCTCCCCCACCTTTTGGGGGTTATTTCTTTGAAAACTTCACAAAAAAGATGGATTATCTACCCACAATGCATTTTAATATCTTGGTAATACTTGCAAATAAGATTGCTGCTGGTGTCTATTTTACACTTATTTTATTCTCTGCAGAAACCAAAAGGATGTAATTCTTCTTTAATACACTTTAAAAAAAAATTTTTTTTTAAGTTTTATTTATTTTTGGTACAGAGAGAGACAGAACATGAGAGGGGGAGGGGCAGAGAGAGAAGGAGACACAGAACTGGAAGCAGGCTCTAGGCTCTGAGCCAACTGTCAGCACAGAGCCCGACGCGGGGTTCAAACCCACGAATGTGAGATCTGACCTGAGCTGAAGTCGGAGGCTCAACCGACTGAGCCACCCAGGCGCCCCTTTAATACACTTTTTAAAACTATGATTCATTTAAAATTTTCTCCGTAGGCAACTGGATTGAAAAATTTAATTATAGCTTCCCTTTAAACCAAACACATATGTTGCCAATCATGAGCATAGTACTTCAGTAAAGGAATGGCTTATGAGATCTATTAAGCCTGTGATAAGTATTTAACATGTATCACTTCATTTAGTCCTAACAATATTTTTTAGAGATATTATTACTGCCAATTATTAAGATGAGAATACTGAGGCTAAGAAAGAATAACATCCCTAGGTCATACTGCTAGTAAGCGACATAATCAGGATGAGATCACAAGTCTCCCAAAACAGAGTTCATACTTTCTATACCAGAACGAACGATCGTAGGAACCATTACTTCAAAGTACTGAATCAATTCTTATCTTTTGACATAGTACTTCTTTTCCTCACTCAACGATTTTTGAATATATAACTTTTAGTGCATCTAACTTTTCTAAATGAATAATACCTCTTCCCCAGTATTTTAAGTCCTCTTATTTGAACCTTAGTGGCAGAAGACTTTGTAGTTGAAGGACTTAAGATTTTGTGTTGAAAAACATAAGAAAAAGATCTGGATCAAAACAACAAAAGCAATGACAATCTTATTTTTATATTTATTTTTAACTTCTATTAATATATATATAATGTTTATATAATGTTTATATAATGGCAAGAATATAGAAAATATCCATTCCAACTTGTATGTCTAAAATTGATTCTAGTGACTTAATTTGTTATTGACTTTTGATTTGAAGATAATAACAACATATATCCTACAAGAGGCAGACTCGAGGTAAAAACACAGGGGAAAAACAAAAAAAAAGAAAATAAGTTTCCTCCGTTTTCCTGGCTCCACGGCTACAAGACCCAGAAGCAAAGCCAGGGTTCATATTGCGTTCCTCTACTCTGTCTTTAGGATGTAACAAAGTAGGTTTGTTTTTCAAAAAAAACCTGCCCAGCATTATTTCTTCTTTGCACAAATTAAGAAAAATCTAGGAACAGATGTATCCCTTCTCTAAAGGGATAATAAAAACACTAGTTCCATGAGGATTAAGTAAAAGAATTCATGTAAAAAGACTCACACAGGGCCAGGCACAGGATAAATGGTCAGTAAATGTTATGTCTTTGTAGTTTTTGTTGTTAAAAGAAAATGTTAGTACACAGACTTTTTGTGAAAGTTTACTTATTTATTTTAAGAGAGAGAAAGGAAAGGAGGGGTAGAGAGAGAGGGAGAAAGAGAGAGAATCCCAAGCAGGCTCTGTGCTGACAACAAAGAATTCAATGAGGGGCTCAAACCCACGAACCATGAGATCATGACCTGAGCTGAAATCAAGAGTCGGGACACTCAACTGACTGAGGTACCCAGGCATCCCTCGTATAAAGACTTTTAAAACACAAAGGAAATCAAAGTGTCTAAGGTCCTTCTGGAAATACCTTCTGTGCTCTCCCCTTTCTGTACTTGTTCTTTTAAAATTCTCTTGTTTTGGATTATCCTCAAATCATGAAAATTTTTCTTACCACCTTATCTTACCTCACAAATCTTTATTCAAACTGAACAAAATAGTAGCAGGAAAAGAAAAAAGAGAAGGTATTTACTCTCTCTTCTCAAAGTCAATGTTTTTCTCTTTATAAGCCTATGACAGTTAAATGTAGAATAATGAGGAGTGACATCTTATCCTACAAAAAATTCTAACAATTGACAAAGAAGTATTACAAATATAAGCAAACTTCTCAAAATCCAAATTACGAGAACTGTATTTGGACAAGCATCACTGTGCACGTTTTACTTCCACAACTGGAACAGAGCGTCTTGAAAGCAATCACAAGGACCCTTGAATCCCCCATAGCACTTAACACAATGCCTGGTATAGACTGACAATGTTAAGTAGAAGTGTTATATAAATGGATTAAAATTTTTCTCATTTTAACCCAAAATTAAATCTATTAATTTATTCAACAACATTTGTCAAGGCCTAACATATGCCAGGCACTGGTGCCCAGCATGGGGATCCAAAAGGAAACAGGAAAGACATGCTCTCTAATTTTCACTGAGTTTACAGTGTAGCAGACATAAACGAGTAAAAAGACATTTACCATTTGGTATTAAGGTATGAGATATTCAAGAAAAGATATTAAATGCGCAGATGAATGGTGGCACACAGAAGGAACAACTAATTTGGGCTTGGAGTTGGAGCAGTAAGCAGAAAGAAATGAGAGGGCTGATGAAGCCTGAGGAGTGAATGATAGTCAGCCAAAGAAGAAGAAAGGTAAAGAGTTTCAGGCAAAATGTAAAAAACAGAGCTTGAGAGACCATAACATATTTGAGGAACTGAGAGAAATTTGATACAATAAGACTAAAGCCTGGAACACTTACTGGGGTAAGGGATGTTTAGGGGCAGAGGAAGTATAAGTTGAGGGAAACCGGGCAGTGAGAGCCAAGGGTGGACATGTAGACAGCGACCAACTGGCCATGACCCAGTAAAAAGCACCATATGAAGTGTGGGTTTTGGACTAATGGCAAGTGGAGGCATTTAAGGACTTTAAGCAGTGAAATCAAAGAATCAGATTGGTGCTTAAAATGATTAGTCCACTGTAGCATGGAAAATGGATAGAGAATAATTAAGTTGCTGGAGGGGTGCCTGGATGGGTCAGTCAGCTGGACCTCTGACTTTGGCTAAGGTTATGATCTCATGGCTCATGAGTTCAAGCCCTACATCAGGCTCTGTACTGACAGCTCAGAGCCTGGAGCCCGGAGACTGCTTCGGATTCTGTCTCCCTTTCTCTCTCTGCCCTTTCCCTGCTCTCCTTTCTTTCTTTCTCTCTCTCTCTCAAAAATAAATAAAACATTTTAAATATTTAAAAAAATTTAAAAAAGAAGCTGTTGGAGTAAGTTATCTTATTCTTTTCCTTGTTTTTTTTTTTTTAATGCTTTATGTATTTTTGAGACAGAGCATGAGAAGAGGAGGGGCAGAGAGACAGGGAGACACAGAATCTGAAGCAGGCCTCCAGGCTTTGAGCTGCCAGCACAGAACCTGACACAGAGCCCCACAAATGTGAGATCATGACCTAAGCTGAAGCTGGAGGCTCAACCAACTGAGCCACCCAGGCGCCCCATTTCTTCTTGTAACTTTAATGATTCCCCCTCTAATAACTTTACTATGGGCATTTAGAAATGCTCATGTCTTTCCCATCTAAAACCAAACCCACTTACTCACTCACTCCTACTCTTTCTATTCTCCTACTGTTTTTCAATTTTTACCTATTTATGCGTTCTTTTCACAAAATACAACTTTAAGTAAAAGTTATTTAAAAACTATTAATAAGCTTAACATGGTAATTATGAGAAGCCATGAACAGCACAATCAAAAAGAACAAAGATTAAAATAAAAAAAAAAAAACTAACGCCAAACCATGTCTTTTCTGAGACAACCGGTAATAATTGGCTGAGTTTTAAAAAGTTCAGAATTGAAATTTTAGAGCTTTTAATAAATAACTGGCTTCCTGACCAGTCTGAAAGAGATGGCTTTGGAAGCTCCAGTGCATGCACAGGGGTGACCTTCCCTCAGGGCCTTAGGGAGCACTAAGAGTTAGTTCATCAGGCAAGACGCCCTGAGTGGCAAGAGCCTGCTGAGCAAAACAGCAGGCTGGGGCCCCAAGCCCTCTCAGACATTCTTCTCTGCTTTCCGTGGTCCAGGCACATTTTTCCAACTCTATTCCACAGACATCCCGATGTGCCTCCAAACCCTGAGCCTCACATGTGCAGCTTCCTTTGTGGGATTGCACTTTCCCAGGCTCTTGACCTAAAGGACTTGTCAGTCTTCAGGCCTCTTCAAGAAGGCCTCCTCAGATACCCTGACCTAAAGTGACCTCCCCTGTCACTTCCTTTCTCACTCTTCTATTCATTTCCTTCATTGCCCTTAGCACAATCTATAATTACTTATTTACTAGCTTGTATTGGTCTCATTAACAAGAATGAAGCTTCATTTGGGCAGGGACCTCCACCTGTTTAATTACCAACTTCCATTAAGGTAGCTTCATAAACATTTTTGCTGAATGCAGGAATACAGAAGGTACTGATAACAACAGTGATGGTAATAATACTGGCTAACGTTTACTGAGCACTTATCACCTGCCAGCTACTCTTACTGAGCAATTTACAGATGAAGTACTAGTTTAGTAATCTTAGAGGTAAGAAAACAGAGACACTGAGCTATTAAGTTACCCTGCCTCAAGTCACACAACTTAGTGTGGGCGTCTCTCCACAGAACAGCCCCAAAGATGGCAGAGAGGGACAGACTCATGAGATGGCGAAAACCGGAATTGTTCTCCTTAACTCCTCTACTTCCTTCTTTCTCTTGCCTTTCTCATCTACCTTTTTTCATCAATGCTTTTCCTCCCGATCCCCAATCATTTTTAATTACTGACCCTTTTCTCTGTTCCACTTAATCTGATGCAAAATATTTTCATGGTGTACTTTAATATATAATATTTTAATATAAAGTAATTAATATTCACTAAAATATTATACAAAGATCTACAATTTATTTTTTAATAAGAAGGAATCTGCACTGGCGTGCCTAGGTGGCTCAGTCAGTTAAGCATCTGATTTCAGCTCAGGTCTTGATCTCATGGTTTGTGAGTTCAAGCCCCACATTGGGTTCTTTGTTGTCAGCACGGAGCCAGCTTTGGATCCTCCGTCTGCCTCTCTCTCTGCCCCTCCCACAAGCTCTCTCTCAAAAATAAAGAAAAGAAGGAACAGGAGGAGGAGAAGGAAGGAGGAGGCGGGAGGAGGAAAAGGAAGAGGAGGCAGCAGAAATTGCACTGATACTCTTGACTCTCCTGTTTCTTACACAGTGATTCTCATATAGCAATCAGCTTGGTTGTGGACTGTTAAGAATAAATAGGAAAGAATAAGAAAAGGAGAGACTTCCTTTTCTTTCCTCTTCTTTATCTCTTGGTCTCCTAAGAAGGTGAACATGAATGCAAATACTGTGCAAGCCAACCTGTAAAGAGCCCCTTCATTATTGTGTCTGAAAATTTGCTCTGGAATACAAATCTGAATTTATGCCTTGGTACTGCTCTATTTCACACTGTCACCACAGAATCTTTCATAGCTGTTGCCATATCAGCTCAGAGCTACAATTCTTCTCAGGGGAAAAAGCAAGTTTGAGCTCCAGATTCTTTCCAGACAAAATAAGGCAACCTTAAGAGCGTTTTCTAAGCAGCTGGATCAGATAGCTGCCACAACACTTCTGTGAGTGTCGCAACAGGGAGTTTTCTTGCCAGCCTCAGAAACAGTTATTTGTCACCACAAATGATAATTCATTCTAAACTAAAAAAGAAAAATTAAATTAAATCTAGCATAAATTCCTTGCCTTTATTGAGAATTTATTTTTTAATAACATGGAATTATTATCACTTTCCTTTGAAAGACAAGCTGAATCTCAAAATAAAAAGGTTCCTTCTAATATGAAGTAAGTCTGATAAAATTAATGGCGAGAAGGAAACTTCTCATATATGACAAAGAGTTAAATGATCATTTTTCATATATAATTTTTTAATGTTTTTTATTTATTTTTGAGAGAGAGAGACACACAGCGTGAGCAGGGGAGGGTCAGAGAGAGAGGGAGACACAGAATCAGAAGCAGGCTCCAGGCTCTGAGCTGTCAGCACAGAGCCCGAGGCGGGGCTCGAACCCACAAACCGCGAGAACATGACCTGAGCCGAAGCCGGACACTCAACCGACTAATCCACCCAGATGCCCCAAATGATCATTTTTAAAAAGCTAATTTATAAAAACAAATCCCTAAAAATGTAAGAAAAAGAAAACAAATTACACTTTTACTTATCAATCTCAATGTGGCAAGTCCAAAAGGAATTTAGAGAAGGGGAGATCAAAGCAATTGAAAATCAGACAAATAACCTACCACCATTTTGCATGAATGACCCTCATACTAAAGTCTTCACTTTGAGCTGTGATGTTCTGACTAAATGGAAAAAAAAATTTTTTAACTGTCTGGATTTCTTTCTCCAACTTCTTTGCCTTCTTTTGTTTATTCTTCTCTGATCTTTTATTTTTTTCAGTATCATTCAGAATTCCAAAAAATTATCTGTGTATGGAGACCTGATGATACTATATATTTAGAGCAGAAAAATATGGTACTATTAAAATCTGGATTGACACGTTATATAAGAATCACAGTCTATTTTTAAGTACAAAACGTATAGCTTCTCAAAGTAAAGATTACTAAGATATTAAATTCAACAGCACCTAAAAGAGAGAGCACAGATGTTCTACTTTTCACACGTAAATTAATTTATGGGTTAGCCATTTCCACAGACCACACAAGTGGCCACCATAAACTTAACCTAATAAAGTCATATAAAGGGAGAAAGAGGCTGGTAAAATCAGAAGGCTCCCAAACTACTTTAAGAATGGTTTTCTTTCCAGCGCATCTGGGTGGCTCAGTTGGTTAAGCATCCAACTCCTGATTTTGGCTCAGGTCATGATCTCATGGTTAGTGAGACTAAGCGCAGCCTCCAGCTCTACACTGACAGTGAAGAACCTGCCTGGGGTTCTCTCTCTGCTCTCTCTGCCCCTCCCCTGCTCTATAAACAAACAAACAAACAAATATTTTCTTTAAAAAAAGGAATGTTTTCTTTCCAATCCAGGTCTCCAGATCATATTCAAATCAAAAAAAAAAAAAGAGAGAGAGAGAGAAATCAGGAAGCCTTTTCGTCCTACAGCTGGTGGGAAACAAAACAGGGTATATGATTTCTGGGTATTTGAGTTACTTTACAAAATATGAAAAGTTATTAATCCATAATAAAATATTAGAGAGCCCCATTATAAGTTTCTAGATTCTAAAAGTACTGAAAATATTGTAAATTAAAAATCTTATATTAATTCTATACTTCAAGAAGCAAACATATTTAAACGAAGTTGCTTTGGGGCACCTGGGTGGCTCAGTCGCTTAAGTGTCTGACTTCGGCTCAAGTCATAATCTCACGTTTCATGAGTTCAAGCCCCGTGTCGGGCTCTGTGCTGACAGCTCAGAGCCTGGAGCCTGCTTCGGATTCTGTGTCTCCCTCTTTCTACCCCTCTCCAGCTCACGCTCTGTCTCTCTCAAAAATAAATAAACATCAAATAAATAAATAAATAAATAAATAAACGAACTTCCTTTGATATTCTGGGAAGGAATCAAAACAACTGATACTGAATAAATGAAAACAATTTAGTTTTAAGATTTTATCATCATGGGCACGTGGGTGGCTCAGTTGGTTAAATGTCTGACTTTGGCTCAGATCATGATCTTCCAGTTGGTGGGTCCGAGCCCTGTGTCAGGCTCTGTGCTGACAGCGCAGAGGCTGAAGCCTGCTTCAAATCCTGTGTCTCCTTCTCCTTCTCTCTCTCTCTCTCTCTCTCTCTCTCTCTCTCTGCCCCTCCCCCGCTGACACTCTCTCTTTCTCTCAAAAATAAATAAACGTTAAAAAAAAAAAAGATTTTATCATCATAAGTGTGAAGAAATGGGCACTAGTATACAGCTGGTAAAAGCTGTAAATTGTTAAAAAAAAATTTTCTGTTGGTGATTTGGCAGTATCTATAACAAAGGTTAAAATGTACATACTCTTAGACTCTGTAACTTCTCTTCTAAGAATCTTTTCCTACTAAATACATCACAAATGCACAAGAGTAGACCCACAGTGTCTTGCAGTATTTCTGTATTGTAAATTCTTGCAGTATTGCTGTATTATTACTGACAGAGAAAACTTGGAAAAGACAAAGTATATGCTGTTAAGTGCCAAATTTATAGCAGAGGAAACTTAGCCTCCTCCTGGTCAGGTCACTGGTGGGAAAACAAAGCATATCAAATACATGACCTAAATAAACAACCCTTGAAAGTATCTCTGTTTCACTTTATTCCACCAGGCTAAGATCAACTGCTATCACCTTCAGGAAACCTCCCTTGACACTCCCCTTCATCTATGTGAAGAGACCCCTTATGCTTCCATACCAAAAGCCAAACATTTCAGCATTTTTAACAGCACCTTTTAATTATTAACAAAGGTAGGGATCATGTTTTAGATCTACTTGCCCAAGTACCAACATAATGCCTATGTATTAAAAAAACAAAAAACAAAAAACAAAGAGGGGGACCTGGACGGCTCAGTCAGTTGAGCATCCAACTCTTGACTTTAGCTAAGGACACAATCTCAGGGTTGAGGGATCCTTGGGCTTAATGCTGAACTTGAGATTCTCTCCGCCCTGCCCCCGCCCCTCTCTCCCACTATCGCAGTCTCTCTCTCTCTCTCTAAAAAAATAAAAAACAAAAGAAGCAAACAAAAAATTCTGTTCACCGAAAATCCAAATAGCAATGAGCACCCTTAGCACCTGGACTGTGGTCTCTCTAAGTACCAAGGTTCTTTAAGCAAATGGCTGATTCCTGGTCTGGGTCAACAATTTACAAGATGATCCAGGGATATCTGACACCAAAATCAAGAAAGCAATCAAGGAATACTAGGATCATTTCAAGAGGATATAATAGCCAACTTGAAAAAACTTTAACTAGCCAATTTGAGCATCAGTGGACTAATGGGATGAAACATCAAATATCTTTAAATCCACAAATTAATATTTTAATATTAATCTGTTTTTATTAAATTTAATATTAATCTAAAGTTAATTCATTTATCATCTTTCGATGATCCAAAGGAACCAATTCATTCATTTGCAAATTGATAAATATAGGGAAATTCTTAAGCATTTATCCTTCACACTTAAATTTTACATCAGGGTAATAAATTGTTGACAAGGGAAAATTTATTTAAAAATATTTTAGTTATTAAAAAGGAGTTAGAATTTATTTTAAAAAAGAAATCATCATTTTGCAATATCCAGTGAATTAATGGATCTATGTAATCACCATCAACAGCTGCTACCAGACATTAAATGCTCTTAAAGGAAAGACAAAATACAACTTTTGAGATGGTTGTGCCAAAAAACTCAAACCTGAATATGATTAGGCCTCAAAACCTATTACCAATTTATAGGTCATGCAAGGGAAGAGAAACATTTAAATGACCATGGGTATACAACGAACAAAATCAAGACTGAGGGAAACTACAGGATAAATAACCTAATTTTTTCAACAAAAAGTAAAAGGGAAAGAGGGCAGGGAGAGGAGAAATTTAGAGATTAAAAGACTTTAAAAGACAGAATACTACAGATCTCATTTTTATCTCAATTCAAGCAAAGGAATTACATTTTTAAAAGACAAAAGTATAGGGGTGCTTGGGTGGCTCAGTCAGTTTTGTGTCCAACTTTGGCTCAGTCATTATCTCAGAGACAGTGAATTTGAGTCCGGTGTCAGGCTTTGTACTGACAGCTCAGAGCCTGGAGCCTGCTTTGGATTCTGTTTCTCCTTCTCTCTCTGCCCTTCCCCTGATCTTGCTCTGTCTCTCCTCTGTCACTCAAAAATAAATACACATTAAAAAAAATTTTAAGACAAAAATAAGATAATTGGGGAAATATGAAGACTGGATATGATTGATTTTGGTTTGGTTCTTTTGGGAGAGGCCAGTGGTATATTAGTTATAGAAGGAAGAAAGGGGGAAGGAAGGAAGGCTGGCTCTACCTTCTAGAGAGATTTACTGACATATTCACAGATTAACTGGCGTGATTTGCTTCAAATAATCTTAGACAAGGTAGACCTTGGTGAGAGTAATGACCAATCAGTCCTGGCCATGTGTTCAAAATTGCTGAAATTAGTTACTAAGTACATGGAGATTTCTTACTTACTCTACTTTTCTATATATCCAAATATTCCATAAGGAAAACTAAAAAAAAAAAAATGTTGCAAGGCTTGGGACATGAGAAATATATTGGTAGCAGGGAAGGAAGGGGTTGAGAGGATAAAGTGTCCAGATGGTTGAGGGGTAGAGGGAGTAGACAGCATAAAATAACACAGTGGTTCTCAAACATCAGAGTATATCAAAATGACTTGTTAAAACACAGCCCATAGCCCACAACCATGAAGCCTAGGAATTTCTAGCAACTTCCCACATGATGCTAATGCTATTGGCCTCAGGACCATACTTTGAAAACTACCATAATAACAGATAGTTGGGCTGGGAGGCATAGCATGCATTTATGGAGGGACCTGTCTGACTTGAGACCCTCTCTACTTTCACTCCAGTGACCCCTGTCTCAGGATTTTTAAGGCAGAGAATCTCTGTCTGAAGTATATGACACCCAGAAGATAATATAGCTCTTTTGATGCCTCCTATACAAGGAAAACAGTATCAGAAGAAATGGGCAGGGAGAATGAAAACAGATTTCGTTCAATTTTCTTCCTGGTTTAATTTCCTGATAGGGTACCTGGAAGAGTATCTGGAGAGAATGGGCGTCTGTATGATGGGATGCCAGGAGAGGAATGGGAATGGTCAAAAGACTGCTCCTAGAAGTCTTAAGAAGAAAGTGAAGTCTTTTCTATGCTCTGATAAGCCATCCCTTACACAAATTATATCACGTGAAACACACATAATAGGATCTCTCACCCCCATCTCTAGCACACATGGGCCCCTGGCTCACTTTTAGATGCTGCTGGTTGAAGCTGACCATCCCTTGACCTTAGAAATTACCATGACATGGGAAGTGGTGGGACATTCCCTTGAATTCAGCAGACCTGGTGTTCACCAGCTTCACCTCAATCTTTCCCAGCATTCCTCCATTAGTTTCATTCTTTTCTTCTAAAGTGACATCATCTGAATTTCTGTTCCCAATCATCTGTGCCTCCTTCTACGTAAGGCCATGTATCCCCACCTAATGCCGCGTGACTTGCCTTGTGACTACCTGTGTGAGATTGCATTACCTGTCCCAATTGTTAGGTTTGCCACAGGACTTGTCTAAGCCAAATAATGTGAGCAGAAACATGACATACCCCAGTTCTGAGCATAGTTTAAATGCATGTTTCCACCAGTTTTGTTGCTTTTACCTTCAGTCATAAGAATAGCATATCCCAAATAGAGGCTGTTCCTACACCCTGAATCCTGTAATGAGAAGACAGGAGGTAGATCAAAGCCCCAGATAACTGTAACTGCCATCTAACATACAAAACAAACCTTTACTACTGTAAACTAATGAGATTTTAAAGTTATTTGTTAATGCAGCAAACCTAGCAGCAGTTAACTAACATATGGGAATAAAAGGGATAATGAATTTTTAAATATCTACAAAAGATTTTTCTAGAAGTACCACACAACTTCTTTTCCTTTAGAACTTGGTTATTTTCGTTTATAAAAAAAATTATCTCCCAAGAAAAATGAAAATATATTTCAACACAAAAACTTGTAACTATAGGTCATAGCAGCTTTAATCATAATGCCCCCAAAATGGAAACAATCCAAATGTCCATCAACTGATAAATGAATTAAATAAAAGGTTGCATATATTGACATGACAGAATTCTATTCAGCAATTAAAAGAATTAAGTACTGATATATGCTACAAATGGTTGAATTTTAAAAACATTTTGCTAAATGAAAGAAGCCAATATAAAAAAATTCTTACAGAGGCACCTGGGCGGCTCAGTCAACTGAGTGTCCAACTTTGGATTTCGCGCTCGTGAGTTTGATCCCCACATCGGCTCTGTGCTGATAGCTCAGAGCCTGGAGCCTGTTTCAGATTCTGTGTCCCCCTCTCTCTCTGCCTCTCCACCAGCCTGCACATGTGCGTGTGCTCTCTCAATCTCTCTCTCTCTCTCTCCCCCTTCAAAAAAAAAAAATTAAAAGGAAAATGTTTTTAAGTTAAAAAAAAAGTATTAAGTGCAGATAACTATAAGAAATAGAGTGATAAACACACAAACCCGAGAAAAACAATGTTCAGACATCTAAAGGAAACAGATAAAAAGATGTATTATTATTTAAGTTTGTTACTCTTAAGCTATTAATTTTTAATCTATAAAAAAGTAGACAAGACGACTTCTAAAGTTGTGTAAAATCTATAGGCAAGACTGATTAAACAAACACCAATGTACTAATGTCAATTTTGGCCTTCATGTCAATTCAAAAAGACCTCAATTTAAAATAGTCTCTATAGTAAATATATTATCGAAAAACAGCAATTCAGAAAACACTAAAGGGTATTCTTTCAGCCATGGTTGAAAGGCAGGCTATATATGCAAATGTGAAGAAAAAACTGGAAAAATCAAATCCATTAAAAACAAATTCAGGGTAAAATCTCAAGCCCGCAGGTACTTCAAGCCCTGTTCACACTAAAAATTTATAAGTTTAAACTTCTGAAATATAGTTTATATAAGATTTAAAAAACAAATTAATAAGACTGAAGGAGACATGTTAAAATACCTCAGAAAAACTATTATTAAGTAGATTCATTTGTTTTAGGTGAGACTTTACCCTGTATTTTAAACTGTTTCATGTGATATTTACAAATCACTTTTACCTATTATAATGGTATCACCGCACTGAACTCTACTACTTTACATTTAATAGTATTCTTTGTACTTAGACTATTTAAACACATTAAGTACAGTAGGCTTGGTCATATTTTAAGGTTTAACTACAGATAATAAATAAATAAATAAATAACACAGTGAAAGGTCAGGCATATAATTCATGTGTTATTTGGAACTGTCCACAACAAATGAGTATTTAACTATCAAAGGTGGCTTGGTAGAGAACCACCAACCCAGTTAACATAATGTATTTTAAAAATAAGTAACAGGGGCGCCGGAGTAGCTCAGTCAGCTGGGCTCAGGTCATGATTTCATGGTTCATGGGTTTGAGCCTGCATCAGGCTCTGTGCTGACAGCTCGAAGCCTGGAGCCTGCTTCAGATTCTGTGTGTGTGTCTCTCTCTCTGCCTCTCCCCCACTCATACTCTGTGTCTCTCTCCCTCTCAAAAAATAAATAAACATTAAAAATGTTAAAAAATTTTTTAAATAAGTAACAGTTTTCCCCTCAGAAGATACGTCAGGATTTATAGCACATATGAATCAATATTCTTATGAGATTGATTTCATTAATTCCCACTTTACAAACGAAGATGCAAAGACTAACAAACCAGGTAACTTGCCAAAGATTTTCTGTCAATAAGAGGTAGGGTCAGAGTCTGAACTGAGGTCTTGGCTCCTAAACCTGCTGGACCTGTAGCTTAATCAGGACACATGAGCCCATATTATCAGCTCACTTCAATTTCACCTTATTGCGTATTATGAATAGAGTTTAAAACATGTTAGTTATAAAAACCCGAAAGGCATTAAATTTAATTTTATAGTATCAATAAATTTTACACTACCTACAAAGGTGTTGCTGAAGACAAGTGATTCATTGAAAAAGACTGAACCAAAGGTGCTGATGTTAAATGCACTTTTATTTTAAAGTAAAAGAATTACAGTACTGTGTCACACTTTCCAGCTCTTTCTCCCTGTACTTAGAAGGTACTAAATACAAGATTCTTTTCAAGGTAAAAAAAAAAAATCATTTTATAAAGAATAGCACCACTATCTTTGCCAGTTGATTGTTTTACTAAATCTCCAGCAAAATCACCCTGAGAACAAACTAGCAGTGGTACTAGGAGGCAAAGGGGAAAGGGAGAGGGAGGCAGGGAGAGGGGAAAGATGACATTTTCATATTTAAAATGCAGTCAAATTTACCACTTAATAATCTTTTTCTAAAATTAGTAAGTAAGACTAAACTATAACTTCAAAGGGAAATATTTTTGTTCCTATATTAAAATAACATGCCCATCACTAACCAAGGAAATATACTTTATTCATTTATGTACAGTCATCTTGATATTGATTCCAATTATGAAATGTGTTGCAGTAAAATAAAATGCGTGAAAGACATTTAAGGACAAATTTTGCCAATTTGAAATGTTTATCCCTCTATCTCCTTACTTTGATATAAGGTGACCTCTAAAATATCACCAGCAGCTCATCATGTCACCTCAGTAATCCCTTATGACTGAAGCTGAACCCTGTGTCCTTTCATCCTGTGCTCAGTGAATGGAGAACAGCTGGTTTTTTGTACAGGATGGAGACTTTAGAAACCTGACATGTCCTCAATTCTTCCTCCACCCACAACTGCCAATATAATAAATCCTTTACTCAACTCCATTTTTCTTGGAGTTAAGGAAAGAAAATCGATTCTTGTGGCTAAAAAGATGGAACTTGGAATCCAAGACCTACAAAACAATTCCAGGAAATGGAGCTGCAACACTCTAAACAGCAATAACAATCAGGAAAATAGAATAATGGCTAATAATTATTAGGGTCATACTATGTTATCAAGCAATATGCAAGTGATTACAGGCATCATCTCATGTGACTGATCCTCAAAATAACTTATTGAAAGAGATACTACTGTTATACTCATTTTATAGATGGAGAAACTAAGTCTTAGAGCAAAGTAACCAAAGTAACCTATGCAAAATGGCACCGCTCTAAGTAACAAAGATTTGAAGTCAAAGGACCTAAGAAATAAATTTAGGGTTTCAACGGCCAAGCTCCAAAGCTCCCAATCTGAAGTCTACAGAAAAATCTACATTAAACAACCATTTAACTGCAAAATGCATACATACAAGGCAGCTAAAAATTGTAAATGTTTTTATGCCTTTACATGAACTTAATATCAATTCAGTATGGACAGCATATGCTGTTCTAATTATAATCCTTAGTTAAAAATGGGGAAGCAAATTATTAATAAGGCTTTGATGAAAAATATTTCTGTAATATGGGATTCACAAGGGAAAAACAATTTAAGAGATCTTTTGTGTAAAAATGTGGGGAGACTGCAATGCTCTGGGATGGCTCTAACAACATCTGATTCACTGTGAAACAAATGTTTCTAGTCCAGAAATATATCTGCTCCAATCCCACTCTGGTACCTCCTTCCCTCAAAATCTCACACTCATCATCCACCAGCTGCTTTCTATTATCACTAGCTGGCCTAGCAAACTCTGAGATTAGCTCTCAGTAGGATGAGCTGACCAAAGGCAACTGGCATTGACTCAACATTTATTCTTTGCTGTGAATCCTGGGCAATTCTTTCTCTCATTTACCTGGTTTCATCCATTTTTTCCCCCTGATTCTCCTGGCTACTTGCTGACTGACTGACCTTCTGTTCAACTTCCTAATTCGGCTTCTTCAACTACTGAACACTTCTCTGTGGTTGCTTAGTAGGTCACTGAAGTCTCCATCCTAGCCCCACTCTGTGATCTGGATCATTCTGATATAAAGAATAAGAAGAATCTCAGTCCACCACGGTGCATATGTTTGTGTCCCACAAGTGATGTTTTACCTATTCTACTTCCTTGCTAGTTCCACTTGAGCTGCTACAAGCCACACTCTACCATGACACTCTAAAACGATCATACTATGGCTGATTTTGGTTGGGGCATGTTCCATAAAATACTATGGGCAGCCTGTGGACAAGAAGTATAGTGTCATACCCACTGTATAAAATCATTACTTCTGTGCTTTTATGGCTAGTTATCCACTCAAAATCCTAAAGGATGTTATATAGCTAACCTCACATCCTCCCCATCCCCAGCCCCTGAATAAAATAATTTGACTCATTTCCTTGGGATCTTTAGAAGTTATTTTTATTTGCAATATGATGACATTATCAAATCAACTAGAACTCTAAACTTTTTCTTACTCCCCATTTTACTTGCTTTGGACACATTTTCTCATTCTTCAAGATATCTTTAACCCCCTGAATTCTGAAATCCTGACTAACCTGAATGGTGTCATAGCACTTAGTATAGTCCCAAATACTCATTAAGACTTGGGGTGCCTGGGTGCCTCAGTTGCTAAGCGTCTGACTCCAGCTCAGGTCATGATCTTACAATTCATGAGTCTGAGTCCCATATTGGGGTCTCTGCCGTCAAGCACAGAGCCTGGAGAGCCTGCCTCAGATCCTCGGTCTCCCTCTCTCTCTTTCTGCCCCTTCCCCACTCATGATTGATCTCAGAGTCTCTCGCTCGCTCGCTCGCGCGCGCTCTCTCTCTCTCTCTCTCTCACACACACACACACACACACACACACACACACATACACAAATAAACATTTAAAAAATTAAAATGTTAAGGACAATGTAGTCCAAAATATTTAGTATAGGTGTTGGGAATGTAACAGTGAAATCAAAACAGACAATATTCCTGCTCCGTATCCTAAGTAGAGGAACATACAGAAAATAGAAACAGCAGCAGTAGTGAGTGGTACTGCAGAGAACTGGAATAATGATCCAGGCTACCAGGATGATAAAAGAAGGAGGCACCATGGAATCTTAATAGCATTAAGAAACCAATCCAGCGAAAAGAGTTGCTCACATTCTGGAGCACAGGGAACAGCAAACGCAAAAGATCCTATGACAGAAAGATGGCATATTTATAGAAACAGAAAAAAAGGCCAGAGTAGCTAAGCTTAGTAGGCCAGGAGGAGAGTGTTAGGAGACAAAGCTGGAAGACTAGCAGGGACTAGCTCACACAGGGATTTTAATCCAAGTGCAAGGAAAGTCATCGAAGGGAGTTCTAAGCAGTTAACAAAGTCCCATCACTTCTGGACTAAAAAGGCCACTCTGGTCGCTATGCAGACAACAGACTGTAACAGGTCAAGAAAGAAATCAGGCACTCCATTAGAAGCCTTGCAGTCATCCAGCTGAGAGAGGTGGTTGAGATAGAAAGATGCAGACAGATTCAAAAGGTTAGGAAGTACAACTGACAAGACTTGGTGGTATGTTGGGTGTAGTAGGTGAGAAAAAAAGAGAAATCAAGGATAAATCCTACGTTTCTGACTTGACAAACTGGATGGAGTGATGTCGTTTAGTGAGATAGGGAGGACAAGACTAGAGAAGATGTTGGGTTTGGTGAAGGTAAAAGCCACAAGTAGAGTTTAGTGAGATGGGGAAGGGTATGGAAGATGTTGGCTTGAAGGGGGTAAATTACAAGTGGAATTTTGGAGTTGCAAGTGATGTTATGGATCATTTGACCACTTTAATCTAGAGAAGTAAACAGTGACTCAAACTTGCCAAAAATGACAAAGTACCAGTACACTCTGGAAGAGCCACTTTCTTGGTTTACCAAGCATTTTTTTAAAATTTATTTATTGTGATGGGGGGAGGGGAAGAGAGAAAGAGGAGGGAGAGAATTCCAAGCAGGCTCCACGCTGTCAGCACAGAGCCCAATGCAGGGCTCAGAATCACAAATGGTGAGATCTTGACCTGAGCTGAAATCAAGAGTCAGATGCTTAACTGACTAGGCTACCCAGGAAACCCAGTTTACTAAACATTCTGAACTTTTTAGTGCCATAGACTCCTTTAGTAGTCTGATGATGCTCGGACTCAAAATAATGGTTTAGTTTAAAACAAAATTTTAAAGGACAGAATTACAAAACAAACCAATTATACTGAAATATAGTTATCAAAATAGTAAAAAAAAAAGTGACTTATTAACACTATGTGTTTCTTTATTAACTCATTAAATAATAAGACCTCTAGCAGATCTCTTAACTACTATAATTCCAGAGCAATGATACACAGTGAAAGCAACATTACAAGAGATTTCCAACAACTGTAATATAGAAAAATGTGTGATTTCTATTGGTAAAAAGGGAAAAGTACCACTAACATTACTATGGTTTGTTTCCTACATCCATAACTGAAGGATAAGCTAAATTTTACAAGAAGGTTAGTCCGGAAAAATGTAATTCTTCACCTTAAGTTCATGGCCTCTTGAATTCTATCCAGGACCACCGAATTTGCAGACCCCAGATCAAGAGCCCTTGGCTAAACTCCTGATCATTTTTCCCCCAGATTCTCGATGGTAGCTGCCCCAGATTTGTGCAGCCTCAGGCCTGGGTCTCTGTAACACTGGGCCCCTGGGGTGGTGGCGACGGTGAGTACTGGGAGGTCCTCTGCTCTCAGCAAGCTTGGGGCTTGGCCCTAATGAATGAATTACTAATGATTCTACATCCTCAAAACTTTGTAGCCTTCAAAGACCTGAGTAGGTGAAGCTACCAAAGACTTTCTTTTTCTTTTCATTATTTCTTAAAAGCTCCTTCCCAGCTCCACAACCCTCAGGCAGAAGAGGCACCAACCCAGTCTGCAGTCCTGAGCTCTAGCCTTGGAATGCCATTGGCAGACAGAGCGGGTGAGTGGGTGACTTCCTATAGGGATGACATGGAAAGAAGGCCCAACCTGGCCAAGCTAGGAGAAAGGAAAGGGTTAGGAAAAAGCCAAGAGACCACAGGAAAAAATAAAAACTCAAAAACAAACAAAAACAAAAACCCTACACATACCACAATTTTCCATACCCCAAATGCTAGACTTGGAAGGATACTACTAGTCCCTCTAGCTAGAAACAATTCCTAAAACTGTCCCAACTTGGGAAATGTAACCGTTCTGTACAATCACATGCATATGCCTAAAAGGAGCAACCCAGCAAAGAGGGATGCCCTTGGCAAGAAAGGTCAGCCAGCCCCCTTGTGACAGATCACCCTGCCTTCAGTATTGCCTCATATCTATCCTTCATCCTGATGAAAGATCACAAAGGCCAATCTACTGACAATACTCCCCTGCTTAAGTCCCTGTAAGGGTTCCTCATAGCTTCTGGGACAGCATGGCATTGACAGATACACTCTCCAGGATCTGCTTCTCCAATACAGTACTTCAGCTGGATTTCCAGCATTGCACTGCACTTCCTAGATTTCCTGCCTGTGTTCTCTTTTCTCTCTTCTACTAGTACAAGACTACCAAAATATCATCTTTGAGAGCATCTGACTCTTTTCCCCCAAACAAAGCAATCTCTCTTTTTCCTATAAACTTCTTCATATCAGCAAAGGTTTTTGCCTGGCACATTACCCTAAGCTGTAATCATTATCTACACAAACATTCTTTTTCCCACACATGACATTATGCTTCTCTTAAATTCAGTGTTCCCCTGGTGCAAAAGGCTGTCTTGAATATTTGTGCTAGTAGATGGTATCTACTATCCCCATTTCAGTGTTCAGTTTATGAAGAGATTTCATACATTTTCTTGTAATAATTCTCTTAATACCCTCATGAAGGGTTATTAACCTTCTTAATCACCTTGTGAAGATAAACAGTCTAAAGTATTACCCTAAAGCCCTATAGAAACAAGCAGTCTAAGGTATTATATTTATTTTGCAGATGAGAAAACAGAAGTCAAGTGAGATCAATGGACTTACCCAGGTCTAATCATTTAATAAGATATAGAGCTTGATTCATAAACTCCAGTTCCTTGGAATAGTGCTTGGTGTGAACTCAGGCCACTGTGCCAGGCCCAGGATAGGTGAATTAACAGCATCAATGAATTTCTCTCAAGAATCGTTTCAACATAGTACCAATATGACTCTATTAGCGGGGGGGGGGGGGGGGGTGTATTATCATAGTACAAGTACTATAATAAAAACCTATCATAAAGATAAACAATGTTTAAAATTATAGCAGATTTTCTCTTTTTATGCTAGAATCTTTTATTACTCATATTACTCCAGACCTCTAAAATGAAAGCTTCTTGGGGCACCTGCATGGCTTAGTAAAGCATTTGACTTCGGCTCAGGTCATGATCTTGCGCTTCATGAGTTCCAGCCCCACACTGGGCTCTACGCTGACACTCAGAGCCTGGGAGCCTGCTTCAGATTCTGTGTCTTCCTCTCTCTGCCCTTCCTCTGTTTGCACTCTGTCTCCTTCTCAAAAATAAATAATCATTAAAAAATTTTTAAATGAAAGCTTTTTGTAAACACTAAATATTAGACTACTTATTAGACATTACTTCCATCTGCAGAAAGAGAAACTAAAGTAATAATATTTACAAGATTTCTCAAGGATATGCCAATTTAAAACTGTCAAAAAAAGAACTAAGAATTTGGGGGGATGCTTGGGTGGCTCAGTCATTTAAGTATCAGGTCATGATCTTAGGTTTGCGGGATAGAGCCCCATGTCAGGCTCTGAACTGATGGCACACAGTCTGCTTGGGATTCTCTCTCTCTCTCCCTCTGCCTCTCCTATGCACCCGTGCACTTTGGCTCTCACTCTCTCTCTTGCTCTTAAAAATAAATAAACTTAAAAAAAAAAAGAACTAAGAATTTTCTACATTTGTCCTGCTCATGCATTTATTTTGATCAGGTTACTGAGATATTTTTATGCAATTTTCATGTATTATAACATGCCTAGGTAGCTTATCAATAGTTCTCTCATGAGATTTTAAGTTTGTAGAAAGCTAAGTTTTCAAGAAGGTATTGCATGAACAGTAAAAAACAAAATTCAATTCAATGAAACGAATATTTGTTATCTATTTTATATAGTGTTGGCAATGCTAGATGGGATGTGTAAGATACAATCTATGCTTTCAAGAAGCTTAAAATCTAGTAAAAAGAATGATAATCCTAAAAACGTCTACAATTTTTTTTAAATACAATGCTTTCAAAGTCATACACTTTAGATAAACCTTAATAGACAGCTGCAGCAAAAAAAATTTTTTTCAAACATCCGGCATATCCTTACACAGAATGAAAAATACATTGTTGTGTGTGTGTATGTATATATATAATACATGTATTATATATATATATATATATATATATATATATACAACTATTACATAATAGTGGAAATCCATGAATGACAGTCACAAGTAACAACTGGATGTATCTCAAAAACACAGTATGAAACAAAGAAGGGAAAGTGGTAGGGACAGAGAGAAGAAAGAAGAGCACAGAGTATCTGGAAAGAGGTGTAAAAAAAAGGATGGAGTAAGACATAACATGGTGTCTTTGAACCAGAAACAAAAGAAGAAGAAGAAAAGGAGAATGGTAAATGATATAAAGGAATTTCAAAGTAAGGAGAATAGGGGTACCTGAGTGGCTCAGTCGGTTAAGCGTCGGGCTTCAGCTCAGGTCATTAACTCACAGTTCGTGGGTTCGAGCACCACGTCAGGCTCTGTGCTGACAGCTAGCTCAGAGCCTGGAGACTGCTTCGGATTCTGTGTGTGTCTCTCTCTGACCCTCCCCTGATTGCGCTGTCTCTCTCGGTCTCTTAAAAATAAATTTAAAAAATAATAAAAAAAAAAAAAAACCACATACGGTATGGGGCACCTCACACACAGGCAAAACCAAAAGGCATGGGGTAAGTTCTTAGAAGTGGGCCTCGATACTCAAAGTCTTGTGTTTACAAAAAGGTAAACGTGTGTAATTTCTCCCTCAAAAATTTCAGTAGAGACTTGGGAGTACCATACACCCTCACCAACACTAAGCAATAACACCCTAATTTTTGCTAATTTGGCATTAAGAAGGAAAATTTTTATCTGGATTTCCTTAATAATCAGTGAAACCAAAGATATTTTCTTAGTGTGACCTGGAAAAATTTATTGACATATGAACATCCACAGCCCTCCTCCCTCTACTAATTTTTCCCTTCCTAAAAAGGAATGACCTGCTGATAATGAAGTTGATCCGCTTAATAAAGGACACAAGAAATGTTGAGGGAGGAGTGACCTTGTTAACTGGGATTTGAGAAAAAAAATCTTTAGAGCCTGACCCGTGAAAAGATTCAGGGCTGTAAAAGAAATGGGGAGGAGAAAAGATCCTGTAAGAATTATTAATCTGATTATGAATTAAATTCCCTTTAATGCTCTTTGAGGACAAATGGAATTACCTTTTTAATAACTGTTGGTGTGAACTATGCTTCTTGAACAAGACCCAGACCTGAATTTGGATCATGTGTATGTCTAGATTAGTTAGAATTACAGTTATGTCCTGGACATTCATACTGATTTTGTAAATTGCCTGTTGATGGCCTTTGTACATTTTTCTACAAAGATTTATTTTTCTCATTAATAAACTTCATTTTTTAGAACAGTTTTAGGCTCATGTAATTGGAGGAAGGAGGACAGAGAGTTCCTATATAACTACTGTCCCCACAAAGATACAACTCCCACTATTAACATCCTCCTTCAGAGTGGTACGTTTGTTACAATTGATAAAACCTACACTGGCATATCATTATCATCAAAAATCCACAGATTACCCACAGGTCATGTTTATACCAGCATAGTATTCACAGAATATTTTCACTACCCGAAGAATCCTCTGTGCTGTCTATTCATTTCCTACTTTGCTTCAAACCCCTGGCAACCACAAATCTTTTTACTGTCTCATAATTTTGCCTTTTACAGGATGTCATGTAGATGAATTCATACAGTATCTAGCCTCTTCAGATTGGCTTCTTTGACTTAGTAATAATAAGCATTCAAGTTCCCTCCATGTCTTTTCATGGCTTGTTAGCTCATTTCCTTTTGACCCTGAATAATATTCCATTGTCTGGGTGTACCAAAGTTTACTTATCCATTCATCTACTGAAGAACATGTTGGTTGTTTCCAAGTTCATGCAACTATGAATAAAACTGCTCTAAACATCCATGTGCAGGTTTTTGAGTGGATGTTAAGTTTTCAGTTCCTTTGGGTAAATACCAAGGAGTGTGATCGTTGGATCTGCTGGACCAAGAGTGTGTTTAGTTTTGTAAGAAACTGCCAAACTTTTCTTCCAAAGTGGCTGTACCATTCTGAATTCCCACCAGCAATGAATGAAAGCTCCTGTTGTTCCACATTCTTGCCAGTATTTGGTTGTATTAATGTTTTGGATTTTGGCCATTCTAATAAGCGTGTAGTAACATCTTGTTTTAATTTACAATTCCCTAATGACTTGACATGTGATGTTGAGCATCTTTTCATATGCTTATTTGCCATCTGTGTATCTTATCTGGGGATGTGTCTGTTCACCCTTTTTGCCCATTTTTCAATCAGGTTTTGTTTTCTTATTTTTGAACTTTAAGAGTTCTTTGTATATTTTGGACAATAGTCCTTTATCAGATATATCTTTTCCAAATATTTTCTCCTGGTCTATGACGTATCTTCTCATTCTCTTGAAAATGTGTTTCTCATTCTCTGTGAAAGTCTTTCACAGAGTAGAACTTTGTTTTTTCTCTTTTTACTTTAATGAATTCCCACTTATCAATGATTTCTTTTATAGATAATGTCTTTGATTTTATATCTTAAAACTATGATTTCTATATCCAAGGTCACCTAGGTTTTCTCCTATGTTATTTTCTAGGAGTTTTAGAGTCTGTAATTTACATTTAGGTCTAACACATTTTTACTTAATTTCTGTGAGGGGCATAGGGTCTATCTATGTCTAGATGTATTTCTTTGCATGTGTATGTCAAGTTATATCAGCACTATTTGTTGACAAGGCCATTAGCTCAAATACATTGTCTTTGCTGATCTATTTCTGGACTTTTTATTCTATTCCAATGATCTATTTGTGTATGCTTTTTTCAAGACCACAACACGTTAATAAAACAGCTTTATAGTAAATCTTAAAGTGAGATGTCAGTTCTCTCTTTTCCTTCAAAACGAAGTTGCCATTTGAGGGGCTTTTGAGTTGGCAAATGAACTTTTTTTTTTAAGTTTACTTATTCATTTTGAGAGAGGAGTGTGTGCACGTGCATGAGTTGGGAGGGGGCAAAGAGAGAATACCAAGCAGGGGCTCAACCTCACTAACTGTGAGATCATGAACTGAGCTGAGATCAATTGTCAGATGCTTAACTGACAGAGCCACCCAGGCACCACAGCACATAAACTTTAGAATCAGTATGTCAATATGCACAAAATTACCTGCTGAGATTTTGATGGGGATTGTATTGAATCTGCAGATCAAGTTGGGAAGAAGTGACATCCTGACAATATTGAATCTTCCTAACCATGAGCATGGAGTATCTCTCATATAGTTCTTTGACTTCATTCAGAATTTAGTTTTCCTCTTACAGATCTCATATGTAATTTGTTAGGTTCATACTTAAGTATTTCACTTGGGGGAGGGGATATTAAAGTAATGGTACTGAGCTTTCAATTTCAAATGTATATGAAAGCAATTACCTTTCGTACATCCTACAACATTACTATAATCCCTCATAATAAGGGAATTTTTTTGCCAATTCTTTCAGATGTTCTAAATAAATTATGTAGAAACTAAACCACAATTTATTTATTTATTAGCTGTAGGTTTCCTGTAAATGTTCTTTATCAAATTTAGTAAGTTCCCCCCCCAACACTCCCACTTTATGGCGTTTTTTTAAATCACAAATAGGTGTCAGATTTTGTTATGATTGTGTGATTTTTTTTAATTTAAAAAAATGTTTATTTATTTTTGAAAGACAGAGCATGAGCACGGGAAGGGCAGAGAGAGAAGGATAGAATCTGAAGCAGGCTCCAGGCTCTGAGCTGTCAGCACAGAGCCTGATGCGGGGCTCGAACTCAGGAACCTCGAGATCATGACATGAGCCCAAGTCAGGCACTTAAGCAACTGAGCCACCCATGATTTAATATTTTGTTTTTCTCCCTCTCTGTTCATGAGAGATATTGGTCTGCAGTTTCCTTATCATGTCTTTGTCTGGTTTTAGTATTAGGGTAAATGCTCACTTCACAGACTAGAATTATTCTCTCTCCTATCTTCTGGGAGACTGTATAGATTGATAATACTATTGGTATTAAATGCTTGGTAGAATTCATAAATGAACCCGTCTAGGCCTGATGCATTGTTTTAAAAGGTTCTTAATTGATTCAAAACTTTAAATAAATACAGGACGATTCAAATTGTCTATTTCTTCTTGTGTGAGTTTTGGCAGATTGTGATTTTCAAGGAGTGGATTCACTTCACTAGGTTATCAAACCTGTGGGCACAGAGTTGTTCATAGAATTGTTTATTATACGAATATCCATGGGATCTATGGTGATGTCCCCTCTTTCACATCTGATCAGTAATTTGAAACCTCCTCTTTTTTTTAGTTAGCCTGGCTAGAGACTTGTTGATTTCATTGATCTCTTCGAATAACCAATTTTTGGGTTTATTAATTTTCTCTTATTTCCTATTTTCAATTTAACTGATTTCTGCTCTAGTTCTTATGGTTTCTTTTCTTCTGCTTACTTGAGATTTAATTTGCCCTTCTTCTAGCCCCTAAAATGGGAGCTTAAATGGCTAATTTTAGAACTTTCTTGTTTTCTAACTCACTCATTCAATGCTATAAACTTCCTTCTAACCACTGCTTTTGTTATGAAATTATAATCTCATTTTCATTTAATTCAAAATATTTTTCAATTGTTCTGATTTCTTCCTTGACCCATCTGGGTTTTTTTTTAATGTTTTATTTATTTTTGAGAGAGAGAGAGACAGAGCATGAGAGGGGGAGGGTCAGAGAGAGAAGGAAACACAGAACTGGAAGCAGGCTCCAGGCTCTGAAGTAGCTGTCAGCATAGAGCCTGACGCAGGGCTCAAATCCACGAATGTGAGATCTGACCTGAGCTGAAGTCGGAGGTTTAACCGACTGAGCCACCCAGGCGCCCCAGACCCATCTGTTTTTTAGACGTATGCTCTTTAATCTCCAGATATATGGGAACTTTATAACTCTCTTTATGTTATTAATTTCTAGTCTAATTTCATTGTAGTCTGTGAACAGATATTATAGGAGATCTGTTCTTTTAAGGTTGTAAGGTGTGTTTTAGGACCAGAATGATGTCCATCTTGATGAATGTTCATGTGAGCTCGAGAAGAATATGTAATTTGCTGCTATTAGATAAAGTAGTCTATAGATGTCAATTATATCCAGTTGATTGATAGTTCTGTTGGGTTCAACTAGGTCTTTACTGATTTTCTGCCTGCTGGATCTGTCCAATTCTGACAGAGGAGTATTAAAGTCTCCAATAATAGTGGATTTATCTATTTATACATGCTGCCCTATCAGTTTTTTCTCACATATTTTGACACTCTTGTTAGGTTTATACACATTAAGGATCATTATGTCCTTCTGGAGTACTGACCACTTTATCATATGTAATGCCCCTTTTTTTCTGGTAACTGTCCTCACTCTCGATTTCTGTCTGAAATTAATATACCTATTCTCACTTTCTTTTGATTAGTGTTAGCATGGTGTCATTTTCCTCTATCCCTTTACTTTTAATCTACATGTGTTTTTATTTTTTTTTCAATTTTTTAAATGTTTATTTATCCTTGAGAGAGACACAGAGTGTGAGCAGGGGAGGGGCAGAGAGAGAGGGAGACACAAATCTGAAGCAGGCTCCAGGCTCCAAGCCCAATGCAGGGCTCGAATCCACGAACCATGAGATCATGACCTGAGCTAAAGTCAGACACAACAAACTAAGACACCCAGGAACCCTGATCTATATCTGTTTTTAAAGTGAGTTTCTGGTAGGCAACATATACTGGGATCTTGTTTATGATCCACCCCAATAATCTTTTAAATAATATATTTAGAGGAAATTATTAATAGATGAACTTCTAAACATATTTGTTACTGTTCTCTCCTTGTTGCCCTTGTGTTTGTTCTCACTTTTGACTTCCATACTTTTTCTGCCTTTTGTGAATTTGAGTACTTATATGATTCCATTCCCTCTCTTACCAATTATACTTTCTTTTAACCTTAGTGGTTGCTCTAGAGTTTGCAATACAGCCAAATCCCATTTTATGGTGCTTTGCTTTACTGTATTTCACAGACACCGTGTTTTCTACAAATAATAGTTTCATAGCAACTGTATTTTGAGCCAATCTATTGGTGCCATTTTTCCAACAGCATTTGCTTACTCTGTGTCATATTTTGGTAATTATCTCAATATTTCAAATACTTCCACTGTTACTATATGTTATGGTGATCACTGATTACAACTCAATGAAAGCTTAGATGATAACATTTTTTAGCAATAAATAGTTTTTAATTAATGTATGAATTTTTCTTCTTAGGAATAACGCTACTGCACACTTAATAGACTACAATATGGTGTAAACACAACTATTATATGCACTGGGAAAGTTAAAAAAAATCACTTTGTTGATATCTGCTTTGTTAGAGCAGTCTGGAACCAAACCCACAATACCTCTTTAAGGTATGCCTGTATATATTTATAAGTAATCCAAATCCACTTTCAAATAATACTGTACTCCTTCACAGCACAAATACTTTAATAACAAAAATATTCCTAATTCTTCTCTCCCATCCCTTATATCATCACCTGCATTCATTTCATTTATACATAAGCAAACATTAAGCATACACTCACACATACACACAAACTAAATCTTTTGCTATCATTTTGAGCAAACTGAAAACTATTATATCAATTAAGTATAAATAAAAGTTTTTATTCTACCTCATTTACTTACTTCTCCAAAAGTCTTCCTTTATTTACATAGATCAGTTTCTGATATGTACCATTTTCCTTCTCTGGAAAGTTCTTTTAATATTTCAGGCAAGGCAGGGCTATTAGTAACAATTTCTGCCAGTTTGTTTGAGAAATTATTTCTCCTCCACTTTTGAAGAAATTTCACAAGGTTCAGAACTTGAGGTTTGTGGGGGGTTTTCCCTCAATCCTTTAAACATTCTATTCAACTCTTCTTGCTTCCATACTTTCTGCAAGGTTGAAAAAGTTAAACAAATGTGATCCTTACCCTTGCTCTTCTATAGGCAAGGTGTTTTTTTTTTCCTCTGGCTTCCTTCAAGATTATTCTCTTTACTGTTGATTTTCTGAAATTTGAATATATTCTGCCTAGGTGTAGGAGAGTTTTTTTTTTTGACATTTATCCTGCTTGGTATTCTCTAAGCCTCCTGGTTCTTTGATCCAGTTCTAATTTTAGTTTGAGAAATTCTCAGTCATTCTTGCCTCAAATTGTTTCTCTTTTCTTTTTTCTCCATCTAGTATTCACATTACATGTATGCTACACCTTTCATAGCTGTCCCACAGTTTTTGCATGTTCTGTTCCACTTTTCAGTCTTCAATTTTGAGATGTTCTACTGTCACATCCTTTAGAGATTCTTTCCTAGCCATATCCAGTCCAATAGTGAGCCCAAAGACATTCTTTGTTTCTGCTACAGTATTTTTGATCTAATATTTCTTTTGCTCTTAGATTTTCCACCTCTGTGCCTATATAATTCATTTATTCTTGCATGTTGTCTACTTTTCCATTAAAATCCTGAGCATATTAATCATATTTTTTTTAATTCCTAGTCTGATAATTCCAACATTCCTTCAATACCTGACTCTAGTTCTGATAACTGCTCAGTCTCTTCAAACTGTATTTTTTGTCTTTTAGCATGCCTTATGATTTTTTGTTGAAAGGCAGACACAATGCACTAGGTTGCAGAATGTGGAAAATAGGTCTTCAGTAATGTAGTGGTATGTGGTTTTTAGGGGAGGCATTCTATAGTCCCATGATTAGGTCTCAAGTTTTCAGTGAGCTGGTAGCTCTGGGCTGTTAACGTCACCAAGGCTTTTTAGTTTCTACCTTTTCACTCCCCAGAGATGGGACAGGATAGCTGGAGTTCTGCATTTCCCTCTCTCCCTACAAGGCTAAATGAGCTCCAACTGGGTTTTTCCCTTCTCCCAAGTGGAAGGCTAGAGCTGGCTGTTGGGTATTTGCTTTCCCCCACTTAGGTTAGGCTCTGATAAAATAGTTTCTCTTGAGAGCCTGTCTTCTTAAGAAAAGCAGAATTGTCTGGTATATTTTGAAATGGTTCCTTTTCCCCTCCTCCTGCTAGAAACACTGGGTATTTTTCTCCAGTATTAACTGTGAGCACAGGTAAGAGCTCATGAAGATAAAATTCACCAAAGTGTGGGTGTGACTAGATTCACCTCTCAGAGTTGTCCACACTCAGCCTCCAGATTCATCAATTATACTTAAGTGTTTCTACCCTGGCACTGGTTGCTAAAGAGGTTTCTGGTCTGGTAACCTGTGATTCTCCGTACCTTCTTGTCACTCGAATTTGAGGACAGCAGTTTACTCTGTGACTTCACTTCTGTGAAGAATCTAAGAAGAGATGATTTTTTGAGTCTGTTCAGCTTTTTACTTGTTAGAATACAATGGCAACTCGTAAGCAACTTCTTACATACTAGACTGGAAACCAGAGACTCTTGAATTTTGAGATACATTTTTAATTATTGCGTTTTAAGAGCTCTGTATATAGCAAGACTACTAAACCTCTGTCTGGTTTTACACATTTTTCCCCCAGTCTGTCATGTCTTGAAATCCCTTTATATTGTTTTTAGAGGCAGAAGAAGTTTTAAATTCTTATGTAATCAAATCTATGAAATTTGCCTTTTGGGTTGCTGATTCCACTATCAGGTCATATTACCTTCACATGTTTTTGCACTTTCATGGTACTTTTAGTTTTCACATGTACATTTCTTATCCATCAAGAATTACTTTTTCTTCGGTTTTTATTAAATGG
Source organism: Suricata suricatta (assembly GCF_006229205.1). NCBI lineage: Eukaryota > Metazoa > Chordata > Mammalia > Carnivora > Herpestidae > Suricata > Suricata suricatta. The sequence continues at coordinate 126,341,619 of NC_043701.1, forward strand.
CTTACTGTCACAAAATCATATACTAAATATATCCATAATGTTCCAGCTGACATAAAATTCCACCTTTATCTTAGACTAGAAACCTATACATAATTGAGTGTTTATAGACTTTGCTCTGGCAAAAAAAACCACAAAACTACCAACAGAGATAGCCTGTGAAAGGAAATGGATGACTGGAGACAGGTGATAAAAGATTAACTTCATTGTTTAGCCTTTTGAATTTTATTCCATGTGCCTTGAACTACCACTCAAAAACATCAATAAATTTTTTAAGGTCTGCTTAATACACGATTGAATTATCAACTATTTCAACTTTCTGCAAGTTATATCATAACACCTATATGCACCTGAACAATTCTTGAAATCATAGATCTACCTTGATTTTAAAACTGGGAACTCGGGGCACCTGGGTGGCTCAGGTCATGATCTACAGTCTGTGAGTTTGAGCCCCCATGTCATCTCTGTGCTCACAGTTCAGAGCCTGGAGCCTGCTTCAGAACTGTGTCTCCCTCTCTCTCTCTGCTCCTCTCCACTCACACTCTCTCTCTCTCTTAAAAATAAATAAGCATTAAAAAAAAATAATAGGGGCACCTGGGTGGCTCAGTAGGTTACGTGTCCAACTTCAGCTCAGATCATAAACTCACTTCTTGAGTTCAAGCCCCTCATTGGGCTCTGTGCTTGGAGCCTGCTTCAGATTTTGTCTCCCTCTCTCTCTGTCTCTCCAACATTCATGCTCTGTCTCTTAAAAATAAATAAAGTTAAAATAATAATAATAACAATAATAAATAAAACTGGAAACTATGATTTAATCTCTTTTATTTTTTTATGTTTGTTTATTTTAGAGAGAAAAGCTGGGGAGGGACAGAGAGACACAGATTCCAAAGCAGGCTCCAAACTCCTAGCTGTCAACACAGAGCCTCACACAGGGCTTGAGCCCACGAACTCTGAGATCATAACCTGAGCGGAAACCAAGAGTTGGACAGATGCTGACTGAACCACCTAGGTGCCGCTAATCTCTTCTATTTTAAATGAATAGTAAAAGTGCTCCAAATATGTCTTGAGCTTGTCTTTGTGTTTCTCTGCCATTTAATAAGGTCAAACAAATGACCTGAAGGGAGAAAAAAGTTTTTCTGCATAAATCTCTAATAGTTGTAAGTAAAGCTACTTCAAAAGTATAAGAACTTCATGTATAGTCGATTCCTTACTATGTGTGTTCCCCAGATCCAGCCATCACAGACATATTTTGATTTCATCTTCTTCAGAATCTAATCTTTATATTCTCCTGCAATCTGATTATTGCAGATAATATAGCAATATAGTAATATTTTCAGTATTACTTTTTTAAATAATTTTATTTCAATGGCAGATGGCAGATTTGACCTTTGTTATCACCATAATACTATAAAACAGACTGGCTAAGACGAAAGAAATATTCATCTAGCAGGAGATGGAAAAAGAACAAGTTTCATCTTTTAAGTCATTTTCTTTAGGATCCTCTCCCTCACACTATTTTCAAACAACTATTAACATAGACTCATTTAGTAATTTTAGTCTTCCTCCAAATAAAATATTCTCAAACATTTAAAAATACTCCTCCAATAGAGAGGGGAAGGTGACCTAGTATTTAGTCTCATTGGCATACTCACTAATAATTACACAAATTAAATACTATCTCTGTACCATGTAATTCTGCTCTCACTACCTGTTCTTCTACGTACTTTCCTACACTTTTTCCCCCCTGATAAATGAACTCCTTTAACATGTAGAAGATTCACATTCTACATTAACTCCTAGGAACACTAGTGAAGTGAAGTGAAGATGCTGAAGAGAAAGAAATTCTTTTAATAGAGTCCAATTAGTTTTAAGTTTTAAAACCTCTTGAAGTTGATAACGTTCTCAACCCCATTCATAACACAGATTGACTTACCTAACATCACACTACTGATAGTAGAAACAGGTCTCCTGATAACAAGTCCTTTGACCTAAATAATGCTGCCTCCCACCAAGTTAAATTTTAAAACCCAAAGGGTCTTTACAGAGTACAATGAAGGAAGCACTCCAAAGCAAAACAAATGAATACTATTGATATATGTTAAAACATTTTTAAAAACCATTTAGGATTTAAAGAAATATTTTGTTTTCTACACAAGAAATGATCTCAAGTACACTAAATGAGACAACACTGTAAAAGCTTCTAGGTCACAGGTAATGTATTTCCTTTTTTCCCAAGTCTCTAGAGCCTTGCCTCACACCATAAAGCACTTAATTAATGGCCACCTACTAGTAGATCTCTACCTCCAAGATTCAGCCCAATACAGAGATGAGAAACACCTACTACTAAATCTGGGCACTTTCTATAAGAGACTCCTCATCACATGAATTTACTTTTAATTTAGACCAAGAATTCTCAACTATATCAGACTCAAGTGTTTCTCCTACATAAAATATTTTCTAACTTCTACATTATCACCCTGAAATGAAAGGAATAACAATCTTCCTACAGACAACTTCAAACAAAACCTTCTACCCTAAATAAAGTAGAAATGTAAAAGGGAAATGAGAATAATTTATAATAAGATAATAAGTTTTTCGGTGTTAATCCTGAAACAAAACTGAACTAGAAGACATATCAAAGTAATTAGTAGGTGAACATGACAACAAAGTTGTTTGTGATGCAATTTTCCAAAACTGCAAACAACCCTTGGTCAAGTTGTGAACAAAACAAACCTTCCTTTCACACAACATTTCCATGTGGAAAGACACTGGAAAGTTCAGTCTCAAAACTAGGAGTTTTTATGTAAAAGAGAGTTTCTAGATTCAGATAGTTACAAATGTTACATACACAAATGTGAGGCAGGATAGTGCTAAACCATACAGGACATGAGAACACTTTTTTTCCCAAGGATAGCCCATGTACTACAAAAGTATAGCATCCCTAGTCCCCACCCATCAAATACTAGTGGTTAGCCCCAATCATTCCAACAACAAAAAATTTGCCTCCCAACTTCCTCCAAGCAGGCATCCCCCATTTAGACCTACTTTCTTAGACACAACTTAACTATCACAGTACAATGTGACGAACACTCAGGAAGCAAAAATTAGAGTTCCAGTTCCATCACCTATGAGCCACACAGTCATTGTCAGCTCTCTAAACCTCAGTTTCCAATGTATCAAATGGTTATGGATCAACCTATGATTTCTGGGTTACAAAGGTTGACTCAACAACATGTGCTTAGCACAGGGCAGGTGGTTTCCAACACATGGCATGTTGAGATGTATAAAGAAGGGGGCTGTTCCAGATTGAGAGCAGCAAAAAGTGATATGAATGTGGAGGAGGCTGAAGATATAATAAGCACACGAAATGAAATTTAACACACAGAAGCCTAGGGACATTTCAGAGAGCAGCCAACAGTCCTACACATCTCAGCAACCCCTGACAGCATATATACAATGCAGTAAAATAATATTCAAAATGATGACCATCAAACCAAGAACACAAAAAAGACCTCTTTAAGAGACTTCAATGGTATGAAGCTGAAATTTCATAAAGCTTCAATAATTAAGAAAATGTACTATCAAACTTTTCAAAACCTTTCCAACATTCACTGACCCTATTCTAGAGATTTGGAAAACACAAAAGACACCTAATATACAACATCTGTCTGTCCTCAAACAGTTTATGATCTAGTAGATTAGACATCAGTAAAACATAGCCATAATATAAAGCAGAATGAAACAGGCATTAAATAGAAATCAAACTAATAAACTATGGGAGCCTAGGAAAATTTATGAATAATTCTCACTGGGGAAAATCAAGGACATCCTCATGGCACAGGACACTGAAAAACAAGAATTCTGATAGGCAAAGAAAAGAGAGTAAATAATTGAAGAAAAAATAAATTCTGGGCAAAGACACTGAGCATGTAAATATAATTTGGTTCTGAGAAAGAACTACAGGAAAGGGTAGGGGTCCAAAGGGGTAGAGAAGGCAGTAAAAATCCAGGCTGTAAAAACATTTCAGAACCTGTTCATGGATGGATTTAAATGCTATTCAAATGAGTTTTGAGTTTTATTGGGCAAGAAGTTTCCAAAAAACTGGTGCTTATGTGACACCCTGATCCCTAAAGAATGCTGAATAATAGCCAAAAATAAAAGGTTCCAAAATACAAATTTTCATTAACGAGATCCCTGAAACCAAAATATATATTCTCAATGAGTAAATAAGAGAAAGAACTTTACCCAGAAAGTGGTTTCTGACCTTACTTCTTAAGTAATCAAAATATGACTAAATTTATTGAACTTTAGACTTAAAGGAAGTTAGGATAGTCTTATATATGGCCTCGATCTTCTTTCAAGCAAGTTGGAGAACTTCCTAAACGTGTTAATCAGTTCCTCATGTCACTCTGAAAGGCAAGAGGCAGGCTACATTATAATTAGCCTCTTTTTACTATGGGGAAACTGAGGAACAAAAAGAATAAATTACAGCATGGTCAAAGAATAAGCTATTTTCTAGGACTTTAATTAAAGGCTTGAAGCCCACATTTCACCTTTTATTCTTCGTACCATCGGAATGTTAGAATTACCTTTTACTATCTTCTTAACTGGGGGAGGGGGGGAAGACAAGACTAAACTTGAAGAAGATCATTTTCTCAATTTGGTGCTGCCACCAAAAACTGTTTTTAAATTCTATGTCTTGAAATTACGCTATCTGCAAAAACCGCAAGGTGTAAGTAAGCAGTAACGAAACCTTCTCTGAAGACAATTGTAAATAGCAGAGCAGGGCAGGAATCTTAAGCCCAGTTTTCACTCAGAGTATCTGGCAGACTCAGATGTGTGTTTGTAAAACAAGACTTGCAGATGTTGTGATGGGAAAGGTGTGCTGTGAGAGGCCCAGAACACTGGTATCGATACACCCACTGCTGCAAATGAAATTCAATGCCACCCCCTTCTGCCCCTCCCTGCATTGCACCATGCACCACGAGACTCCTGCTACACACGAGGCCTTTGCAAAGATCCTCCCGACGTTTGCCTTAAAATGCCGTACTTTGAGGATGCCCAAGGCGCTGGGCCTCAGTGAATAGGGAGGACGCCGTATGTGGCTAAACACATCTCAAAATCTTGACTCCCTAGAATCTAGGCCCAGGTCCAGAGAATTCTATCAGACATAGTGTCTGCTATTTTTTCCCACATATAATGACAACTCCTACCAGCAAGTCCCTTGCCTCAGTCTCTGGCCAGCCCCTGGGCCCCTCTACGCCAGGTGGGCGTCCCAGAGATGTAAAGAGAAGGTGGAGGTTCGAGCGCAGGGGCCGCGAGGCTTTTCGGCGCCGGCCAGGGTCCCGACCGCCCAGCCCCGGAGCACCACCGCCCAGACCCGGCCTCGACCGACTCGCCGCCGCTGCCGCCGCCGCCTATCAGCAGAGTGCAGGGGCGGGGCCG
>NC_043701.1:126681165-126682407 GCF_006229205.1 Suricata suricatta
GAAAGAAAGAAGAAAACCTTAGTGGGTTTTTCTGTTTCTCATAGGTTGGCAATGGAGCTTCTACAGAGCACACAAGATGCCCTGAAAAATAAGGAGCAAAGAGCAGGGGGGCAGTGAATGAGATGGATTTGAATAGTCAAGACAGTAGAAGCTGTTATTTAGAGATCAGAAACCAATGTGAAAGTGGGAATTGAAAAAAAAGGAAGCAGAGACATCAGTTAAACTATTTAAGGGAAAAAAGAGCCCAAAGTACATCGTAAAGGATAAAAGTGTGGGCATTTATATCTTCATTAAGGAGCTTATTAATTAGAGTTGAGTTGTTAACTGGTTTACAGTTCCCTGGGAGTAGGAGGAGCCTCTAAGAGGAGTTCAGGCAGAGAATAGCCAGGCTGGATTATTATCATGGCTTGCTTTGGGATTTGCCCCAGCCCCATAGACAATATCTGGTAGCCAGGTGTACAGACCTAGGTTGCTCTACCCATGAGGCAGGACAAATTCCCAAGCTCCTAGCTAGTGGGCTCCTCCCTTCTTTTACTGAAAGTGAGAGGAAAGCTGACTCATCTTACCTGGAAATGGCCCAGGATCTCCGAGGGCCTTCCTGATGTGAACAATGTTCTCTACCAGATCCTAGGTGCTCACAAGGACTCTGTGTCTCTAAACCACAGCAATGCACCAGGCACCATGCAAAGGGTGGTCCCACTAGCAGAGAGTAAATGGTGTCTGTGGCAGAGTGCAGCTTCCTACTCTGATCTACCCCTTTTTGTTTCTCACTCTTGGCTATGTGTCTCGTTGAAGTTCCCACACTTATCCACCAGCCTTGATGATTTTGTTTAATTTTATTGGACCTCGACTCTTCAATTCTCCCTTAAGAAGGAAAAAGAACAGGCAGGCCAGGGGTGGCCAGGAAGATAATGTCAATGTGGGAAGCTACTAGATAAAAATGATAGCAAAAAGGTGAGAACATGCTTTGAAGTGGAGAGTGCATGTCCTACCTAAAGAAAATCAAGTCACAGTTTCCAAACAAACCCTGGCCTGGCCTGGAAAATCAAGTCACAGTTTCCAAACAAACCCTGGCCTGGACAAATAAAACACATTAGAGAGTAGATTTGTCCTGTAGGTTTCTAGTTTGGAACTGAGGATGTTGATCACCACCTTTTTTTTTTTTTTTTTCCATAATATTTTATTGTCAAATTGTTTTCCATACAACACCCAGTGCTCTTCCCCTTAAGTGCCCTCCACCAT
>NC_043701.1:126682507-126765743 GCF_006229205.1 Suricata suricatta
ACTCTCTCTCCCTCCTCCGCTCCCCCTGGTTCTCCATTAGGTCTCTCTTGTTTTCCTGCTAGACCTATGAGTGCAAACATATGGTTTCTGTCCTTCTCTGCCTGGCTTACTTCACTCAGCATGACACCCTCAAGGTCCATCCACTTTCCTACAAAGGGCCATATGTCATTCCCTCTCATTGCCATGTAGTACTCCATCGGATCACCACCTTTGGAACCTGCCTTGTGTTTTTGTGGAAATGTCTTCTGGGCCTACCCAGTCCTTAGATGAGGATGGGGGTGGGGTGTCTGTGGTTCAGATCCGGGGAGGGAGTGTCCCATGATGACGGTGCACACATTCTCTTCTCTCATCCTTGATCCTGAGAACCCCCTAGTACCTGTGTGACAGAGCACATTTCTTACCACACTGGCCTAATCCTCAGTTATAAAGAAGGTAAACTGTCTTTAGTGTCCAATCCCTGCTCTCTCCCTATATCTACATTTATTCTCCTTTGGTTCTAAGTCTCTCCTCTTCCCCTGTGTAGAGATTGCTGCCTTGGTATCTTCTGGACTCTGGAAAGTAATTAAATATACTAAACTACACTAAAGTGCTAAAGGCTTAAAGTTGTACTTGTTTCCTGAGTTGTCCCTATGGCTCATGGAAAGGTTAAGGCTTAATGCAAAAGAATACTCTCTGATCATAGATTTCCATGTATTTGAGTATTAGGTAATGATTATGTTTTTGGAAGTTTGTAGAAGTCATGTGGTAGATTCTGTTGATTGCTTTAGTCAACCTCCATTTTTACTTCATCTTACATTTTGGAGGGGTTAGAAAGCTAAAAACTACCTTTCCAATAACTCTTTACAATTATGGCTCTGGATGTGAAATAGATTCTGATGAATAGATGCACTTGAGCTAAGACATAGACCGTGGGAGGAAGGCAGAGGCCATTTTCCTGCCTCTTTTGTCTGTTTTCTGCCTGCAAGCAAGGAAGGGGAAATGTGAGCTCGTTCTGTATCGGTATTCCAATGTCTAACCTCCAGCTTCCTGAGTATGGAGGGGTAGTTAGGACAGTGATGTCTTCTTGATCCCACTCCTTGATCCTTGGGCTCCAGCCACATGGATATGATCCATTTTGTATTTATATTGCTGGTGGCAGCCTCAGAGATAGGTCAGTTTTATATTGTTCTGGGAGTCATTCCTGGAGGCCCATCTGAGAACTTTCTCCTTTAGCCTTTCTATCAAGTCCATAAACTTTGACTTTTCTGCATCAAATCTCTTCCTGCTCAAAATAACTACAGTGCTTTATACTTGATGCATGGAACCTTGACTGTTAGAGCCTTCAAGTGGTTTATATTAAGGTGACTCCTGAACCCAGTCCTGTTCCTAGAATCTACATCTTAATTTCAACATGAAAATGAAGATGGAAAATAATGGTCATTTTCAAAGAAACGACCATGGGAATGTGGGAACCAGGTGCCACACTGTGGCATTGACTTTTTTTACTAGACCAAGTGTTCCCTGTGGTGAATGTCACCAATGTCTTATAGATGCTTTAGGTCACTGTAGATTGTATTGACAGCCAGGGCTTTTGTTTTTGTTCTGTTCTTTGTTATTGTTATTTTCCCCTTTTCCTTTAGCTTTCTTGGTGCTAAAAGGCAGATAAGGGGAGCTCGAATAGGCGAGGGGTACGTGTGTTTGCCAGTTGCCTAGGTCTTCCTTAATTGTTGAGATAGATCAGTGAGAATAATGTAGTCATCTTTCCTAGTGGGGAATGTAGTTTGGAGTGGGAATAATTGAATTGGTAATGGGAAGGTGGAAGTGTTGTTTTGTGTCGAAATATTCATTTCTCCCATAACTGTTGAGTAAATGTAGCCATTAGTGTATGCATACAATCTTCCTTAATCCTCTGAGTATTCCAGCAGCAGGTAGACACTTCCTGCTGAGAAACCTTTGAGTGAGATGAGCATTTTTAAAAGAGCATGAATCTGTTCACCATCTGGGGAGGCAGGAATTATTCTTCCGTGTTCAGCATGAATTCAGGTGACTTCAGGGGATAGGAGCAGTGATGTTGCTCTAAATTTTGGCTGTCTACTGAATTCAGCTTTCCTTGTAGCAGCTGCAGCTGAAGATACTCCTGATCCAACAATAGCTTAAAGACGACATCATAGAAAGTGAGGGATGCCTCTGAGGTCTTTCAGACAAGGGATAGTCAGAGTTGACATCTGTTTTTTATGAAAGGCATGTGTTTTCCCCCCAAGATGGCTGTGAAACAAGTTTTAATATTCTGCAGAAATTACTTCTTAAATATTTGGTTGCCTTAACAGCAAATGGCCTTGCCTCACTCAGAGAAAACATCTTCACTCTTTTTATGCTTTTATTTATTTCATTTAATTAACACACATGCAAATGTAAATAAAAAGTTGTTACTGTGCATCAAATATTAACTTAATTCTTACGATTAACTTTGAAGGTAGGTACTATTATTTTCCCCATTTTTATGAATGGAAAAACTAAGGAAGAGAGAGATTAAGGAACTTACCCATGGTCACACAGCTAGTAAACAAGGATTCAAAACCATGTAGTGGCTCCAGAGTTCCTGCTCTGAACCACTGTGGTGCAGATAGCTTATCTTTCCCTTCTTCATCTCAGAGAATGCGTCATCTTGTCTACAAGGTATGGGATGCTGCATTTTGTACAGATTGTGTACTGCTAAGGGGGCCCCGTCAAGAGGGCTCAGGGAATCAAGCCTAGCCCTGTCTTCTGTTCACCAGACTGTGTGTTCTGGTGTGTTGCACCCACCCAGACTCTGATTTAGACTAAGGTGCTATACAGGATACCGACAACTCACTTTAAAACCAACTCTTACACTCATACCCTGGATCACCCCCCTTTGTCTCTTTCAAAATTTTTTTAACGTTTATTTATTTTTGAGAGACAGAGCATGAGCAAGGGAGGGGCAGAGAGAAAGGGAGACACCGAAACAAAAGCAGGCTCCAAGCTCTGAGCTGTCAGCACAGAGCCTGATGTGGGGCTCAAACCCATGAACCATGAGATCATGACCTAAGCCGAAGTCAGCTGCTTAACCAACTGAGCCACCCAGGTGCCCCCTTCCTGTCTTTTTCAAAACCTTATAGCCTCAGTGATTTCCAAAGCATGGGCAAGAATCTGACATGATGAATAACATGAAACTATACTTAAAATTTTTTTTTTTGCATTTATTTATTTTTGAGAGACAGACATAGCACAAATGGTGGAGGGGCAGAGAGAATGAGACACCAAATCTGAAGCAGGTTTCAGGCTCTGAGCTGTCAGTGCAGAGCCTGATGTGGCTCTGGAACTCACAAACTGTGAGATCATGACCTGAGCTGAAGTCAGATGCTTAACCAACTGAGCCACCAGGTGCTCTGAAACTGTCCTTCTTAATATCTATTTGTTATCTGCATAAAAGCCTTGAGGTATACTTAAAGCAGCATTAGCTTCTCTTGCCTATAACACAGAACTAATATATATATATTTTTAAATTTGCTGCTTAATTTTTTTTTCTTGAACATGGGGAGAGGAAGGGGGAAAGAGAGCGGAGGAGAGTGGGGGACACAGATCATGGTAGACTATTGAATACTGAAAACGAACCATGGTCTGAAGGGGGAGGGGGTAAGAGGGAGGGGGTGATGGTCATGGTCGGGGGCACTTGTGGGGAGAAGCACTGGGTGTTATATGGAAATTTGCTGCTTTAAAAAGTTAACTTTCTTAGAATTGTATTTAAATTATTATGTGCAAAGCTCAAAAAGTAATAGCACAGAGACATAATTTTGACAAGGTACTTTAAAGGGAACAACCAAACACACAACATCAAAAAGCAGTTAACCTGAGAAACAAACAGGAAAAAATATAAACATTCTTTCTCTAGACAGGCTTTCACTCTCTGAAGTAAAAGCTTTCTAAATAGCATAAGGAATAAAAAAATATTTATCATATATTTTTAAAAGCTGTCCTCAATTAAAGTTCAAATTCTCTTAAAAAAATGTATTCCTTCAAGTAGTGAGGTTCTAAGTCAAGTATTTTTTAGAAAAACAATTACAATTTTCATGCTACAAACAGGAATAAAGAACAGGTTTTAATTGTATTGTCAACTCTTCTATTCAACAAACATTGACTGATTATTGTGTGACACTGTTGTTGTTCTAGGTGCTGGGGATACACAAGTAAGACATAATCGTTAGTTCCAGGGAACTTGGCCTAGTGGAATGGGCCAGCATTGGTAGCCTTAGAGCTACCTTCCTTGGTCTGTCTAATAAAGCTCAACTTCAAACTCTGGCATTCTTGGCATCTTCTTGCAAATTAAATAGAACAATGCTTTACCCATTATTTTTGCTATTAATACTGCAGATAACATTATCTACTGATGAAATTCTTTCATAAAAGTCTATGAAAGTTTAGAGGACAGAAACTATTTAAAGATAAATATTGCCAGCATCAAATATGACATCAGTATTCTGCTTTCACAAAAGTGAAGGAAACCAAAAAATTTCATTCTGAATACACAGAACTACTGGAGACTACCTTATACTTATGGTACACGTGCAAATATCATAAATGAGCAAGTATGAATCACTACACAGCCAAATCAGTTGGCAGGCTTCAAAGAATCATAGCCTTCTTTCAAGAGGTCCCTCCATGTTTCAAGGAAACATGCATTTTCTGTGCGTTTGAAGGCAAGCTCTTCCTTGAGCTGATACTGCAGATGTGGCTTCAAGAAGTTTGGTTAATGAAAATGCAGCATCTCCGATCTGCAACTCTACTTTTTCGAGAGGGTCCATTGTTCTGCTTGGAACTGGCCAGCCCAAACTCACTGGGACGCTGGGGGAAGATGTTGACGAGGCGTCTGAAGACGAGGGAGACGAAGGAGACGGTGTTTGCGGCGAAGAAATCCGCTCCTCAAGGTTTGCCAGTGAGCAGGGCTGGGACTGCAGAACCCAACTTCAGCAGCCAAACCGACACCAACAGTATTAGAAACCGCACGCGCCCAACGCCCAGTCCCCAGCAATCATAAAAACGAGATTATAGACGACACTGGAGGTGGGGCTCCGCACTCAGGTAGGAGCAGTGGGAGAGAGCAAAAGTTTTAACGTCGAAATGTTGGCAAAATCAAGTAATCGTATTATAGACGACATTGGAGGTAGGGCTCAGCATTCAGGAGCAGGAGAGGAGCAAAAGCTTTACCTTGTAACTCTTGGCAATCACACACACACAAAAAAAACAACCCAAAAACAAAAGCGGCATTACAGACCAACTGGAGGTAGGGCTCCGCACTCAGGTAGGAGCAGTGGGAGAGGAGTGAAAGCGGTTTTCAGTGTTGATTTGTCTATGACCTCTGCCAGCAAGAGGCAGACCCCTCACTCTCTGCTGCTCTGCATTTCCCAGAAGTCCGCGGCAGCTGTTGCTTGGCAGAGAGAGAAGATCTGAAGCCCGCCAAATCACCACCACCGTCTAAGAAACACTTCGACGTCTCCTCCCATGAGACAGTCATTACTCCAGCTGTATCAGAGGAAGATGCCCTGGAGGCAGGTGCCTGGACATTTACTCATTATGCTGATTAAGAATCACTGTTTCATTTTCCTATTCGACCAGAACAGCATAGAATGTTGAGGCACATTTTCCAGTGGTTTCATGTCTCTGAATTTAAATTCAGGAAGACAATCATAGTATAGTAACTATAGAAATTAAGAACCATTTTATTCTTTTTCATTAATCTTTTTACCCTTTAAACCTGGAACTCTTAGCAATCCCCAAAAACGGGATTACACACAACAGTGGAGGTAGGGCTCAGCACTCAGGAGCAGTAGAGGAGCAAAAGCTTTAACGCTGAAACTCTTGGCAATCACAAAAACGAAATTATACACCACACTGGAGGATGGGCTCAGTACTCAGGTAGGAGCAACTCCAAGGAAAGAATGAACCAGAGACTCCTGACCAGCGCCAAAATTCATCAGGGAGGAAGGGGGCAGATCGCCACGCCGTTTTCATGTCTGGGAGGGCGTTAAGTCCCAGGTCCGGAGCTCCGCTGCACAAAGACGGGGTGGGGGGCGGGAGGAGAAGAGCTGGCCGATGCATCCCAGGGAAGCGGGCGTGGGCGACACCGGGGATGCAGGAATACAAGGCACCAACGCCTCACGTGCCCTCAAAGGTCACCAACGTGCCCTCAACTGCCACTTCACCTCTGGCCCCACCAGCCTGGGCGCGCGGGTGTGACGGGGGCCACGAGGCCTCAACTGGCTGACGGGGCGCGCGAGCCTAGAGCCGGGCAGACGGACTGGGGAGGAGGGGCGGGGCAGGGACCGGAACTAATATTTAAAACCTTTCACTATGTTCATAGCCTTTTTCTGGGAATCGTTTGAAGTACTCTAACTCCCTCAATTATAAAGCTGCTCAAGAAAGAAAAGCAAAGTCACCATAAAAGTTAAAGCATTAATTAAACTGTGGAACCCAACTGCCTTTTATAGCATTGTTTCTAAGGGAAAATGTGTTCTGAGTTTCATTTTTGGATGCCTGGAGAGTTTCCCCCTCTAACCTAAGGGGTTGGGAATGTAAAAGCGACTGGTGCTGACAACGAGGTGGTGGCTGTTTATGAGACTTGGCCATCTGCAGCTGGGTGTTCACTGCTTGGTTTACCGCCTCTGACGGGCTCCCAAATCCACTCCTGCCATCCTTCAATTCCTTCTTGACATAGGCAGTAAGACTGAGCTTCAGAAATGCAAGTATGATTATGACACTCCTCTTCTTAAAATCCTTGAATGGCTTCTAATTGCTATTAGGATAAGAGCCTTAACACAGCCCACGAATCCATCTGGCCCCTGTCCAGCTCTTCAGCTGCATCTTGATCTGCTCTCCTCTGTCACTGTGCTTTAGCCATATTGGTCTCCTTTTAATTAGTTCTGGCAGTCTGACCTCTCTCTCACTATAGTTTCTTCATATGTGCTTTTCCACTTATCCAGAATACTCTACTTTTTTTCACCTGGCCAACTCATCCTTCAAATCTTCAATCTAAATTGACTTTCTCAGAAAAAAAATGTTTTTGTACTCAAGACATCATGTGGTTTTTCTTTCTAACACTTATTACAGGTTAAAATTAAATGTATTTTATGTCTCTCATCCTGAGTAGAGTGTAGCCTCTATCAAGGAGGGGCTGTGTTTGTCTTTTTTTTTTTTTCTTTTCTTCTTCTGGCATCCAGTAAGTGTTAAATAGTTTTTGAATGGATGGATGGATGGATGAATGAATGAATAAACTAACCAGATTTAACTTACATATGTGACTGTTTTTTTCCCCACTTGGACTTCAAATTGCCTGAAGGTAGAGGCCGTATCTTTACTCATTTTTATAATGTCTAAATTGTCTAGTACAGGGCTTTGCAAATAGGGAACCTCAGTAAAGAATTGATAGTTAATTAATTGACCTGTCAAGCTCAGATGAATTAGTTAAGGTATAGAAAAATAAGGTCAGGATAAAATATATTGGGTCATTCTAATGAAAGAGTGCAGTCTGGTGTTTCAAAGTACAGTGATATATTGGTCCCTGCTTATGTCCAATGATCAACAATCTAGTAGATTATGCCCTATATTGAGCCCTCTATTTTCAATGTGATTGCTTGTTTAGCTGGTGATTTTATCACCACTAAAAGTGATTGGTTGGCGTAGGTAAAGGTCTTTGACCTGGGTTAGTAAGAGCTGCTATTTGTATTTCCTCTTTTGTTTCTGAGAGTAATTGGTGTTTTTCATCAACTTGTTGAAATGCTGAGGAACACCTGTGATAGGTAGCTGATCGGATGCATTGAGATGATGGAGATGAGATGTCTCAGGTTTTATCTTTTAATTTATTGATTTTGGATGGGAGTTGGTTTTTATACCAACAGACTATACTTACCATCTCCACAGTTATCCATCTTTAATTCTTCCTTTTGGAAGAAGGCAGGACAGACTTCTGAGCTTCTTGTTCAGTGGGTTACAAACAAATCCTTCTCCCTATGCCTATTGATTTTGACTTAAATTAGTGAAGTTCCACACTTTTTAAATTCCTTTCTACATTAAAAAAACCTCCCCTGTGCTGTGAAGAACAACAGCAAAGCCACAAATAATAGGAACAGACTTTGCATCTTTCCTTGCCCTGTCTGATTATCATCATCACCACCTTCATGTTCAATTCTGTCTTGGCATATTGTACTCTCAAAGCCCTTTCACATATGTTTATTTCATATGCTTCTCTTCCAATCATTGCCCAATTTATAGCTGAGGACTCTTGGGCTCACAGAAGGCAAATAACTTAGCTAAAAGGTCACATGGCTAGATAATGAATGAAACTGGGGATATTTTCCAGGACTTTTCTGGTTGTAAAGAACAAAAACTCAGTGTATAGCTACTAGCTTAAAAAAAAGGAATATAGGGGCACCTGGGTGGCTCAGTCGGTTAAGTGTCCGGCTTTGGCTCAGGTCATGATCTCACAGTTCGTGGGTTCGAGACCCATGTCTCTGTGCTGACGGCTCGGAGCCTGGAACCTGCTTCAGATTCTGTGTCTCCCTTTCTCTCTGACCCTCCCCTGCTTGCACTATCTCTCTCTGTCTTTCAAAAATAAAATAAAAAACATTAAAAAAATTAAAATAGGAACATATTGCTGAGTGTGGAGTGGTTTACAAACTGGACCAGGCCAACTCTGGGGACTTTCAGAAGTGGAAACAGAAACCAGAGCCTGCAGGAATTTCTTAGTCCTTCTCATATCTGCGTCCTTTGGGGTGTTGGTATGATAGGCCAAACTTCCCCATGTAGTGGGGTCATGACTGTCACTAGGGCTCCCCTGATTTGTGTGCAGTGTACAATTATGTTGCATCCAAGTGTCATGATAACACCGTAGACATCTAAGATTCATGTTTATTATGGAAAATTTCCAGCAGATGGCACTCAAGTGTCTCTTCTAGCAAAACGGTAAAATGATTTGAGGGAGGTACGTTTTTCTATTTGCACAAAGGTGCTTTAGTGGGTACTGGGGACCCTGTCTTTCAGCAGCCCTGGGATTATGCTCTTCCTATTTACAACCAAAGAAGAAAGAGAAATCTGCCCTTCAAGCTCCAGCAGAAAGAACCTAGACAATAACTTTGATGGATCTGGCTTGGGTTTCATCGTGGATCAGTTTCTGTGGCTGGGAGTAAGGTTTCATGAGTGAGCCTGTAGACAGCACAGTCCTCCAAATGGCTCCCTAGTGTGTATACATCCACACACACTCTTCTTTCCATATATAAAATTCCAACTGCTGCTTGCATAAAGTAGTGTATCTGCATGTAACCACAACTACACTCACTGCTCCTTCAAGTAGGTATTTCAGAGTATCATCAACTACTGCATCTACTAACAGGTCCAAGGGCTTTGGAAGAAATATCTTTCTCTCAGGTCAGAAATGATATGCCAGATTTTGAATCCTGGAGCAATAGACTAGTTTAGCTATTTCTAACCTGTCCAAGATACAACAATACAGGACAAAGAGAGTGCCTAAAATAAAAATTCCTATTTGAAAAAGAGGAAGAAGAATAAGCAATAAAAGTAGGACAACTCCAGAGAATATTCCATATTCCATTCCACAGGACCAGTGAATATCCATTTTTGGCTCACTGTCTTGGTTACTGTTAGATCTTTGGCATTCTGTCTCCACAAAATTTTTCCTTGATTATGTCTCTTCATGGCCACAGTAGATAGGGAGACAGCTCATGGGAGGTTGTATTCTTCCAGAAGCCCAGTTGCTGTCATTATGGTTAAAGGAACCCAGAGATTGCCTTAGAAATGGAGCAATTACAGGCTTCTAGTTTCAGAGTTTCTTCAGCAAAACACCTCTTGTAAAGGGCTGGTGGGCTATCAAGTGAGTTCACACTGATGAGCTCTGTTGATTTATAACCAACCAGAAATCTTGTTGAGTTGTAATATTTGACTTTGGACCCTGAAATTTCTCTGAAATTTATATCTTCTAGAAACATACCCATAGGACTTCACCCATCCTCCTATGGCCTCCCTTTAATAACTTCTCCTTGGTCTCTGCCTCCAAGGCAACTGAAGCAATAGGTGGAATTGGTAAAACAGAGCTCTGGCCCCTGTTTGCATCCCAATTATTTGCAACTTACGATGTGAAAAATTACTACCCTATTTCAGGGGGTTGTGCACAGCAGGAGTTGTTTGGGAGAATCTGTGTGATCGGGCTTTCCTTATTTCTAGGTTACTTCCAGGTATACCCTCTCTTTGTTGGTGGGATAACTTCACTGTAGAGCAGAAGGTGCCTGTTTAACAGTTTTGTAGGTAGCGTGGTTTTCTGACCCTTGGCAGCTTTGGATCACTTGCTACAGACAGAAACGGGCTCTGACTTAACAATGCTGTATATCTACTTACTTCCTACCATTTGAAGAAACGCCATCTTATATTGAGGGTTACCTTCCGTTTGAAGGACCTTACTGAAGGCCAGACGCAGGGTCTGGCATACTCTGATTTCTTAATATTTTTCTACGAAGCCACCAAAACATTATCATGGCCTGTTTGCCCAGATATAATAAAGTAATAGTTAATATCTACTCTGTTTTCATGTAAGATGGATTGCCGCCTTCCCAAATGGGAGTGGCATGATTTTCCCTGCCTCTGTGCCCTATCAAACAAGCTCAGCCTACTTTTAAGTCTCTGCCATCTGCCTCAGTTTACTTACTGATACTAGTATTTGTATTAGGAATATTTGGGTTGCTAGTGATGGAAATTGAAGTGTAACTTGCTTAAGAGCAAAAAGTGGAGGGGAGAAGTATTGAGGGTCCTGGGTAGCTCATGTGAGAGCTGCAGGCAGAGGCAGCTTCAGAGACTTGTGTGCCTGGAACTGGGGATTGACTCTTTGTATCTATCTTGTATTCCAGATTCTCTCTGCATATTGGCTTCATTTGCTCAGACTCTTCCACGTGGCTGCAGGGAGCTCTGGTCACATCCCACACCTCACAAACAAAGCAGGAAGGTGGATTCTTCCTTTCTTGCTCCAGGAAAAATACCTGAGTAGGGCTCTGACTAGCCCTGCTTGGGCCAGTTATTGAGGCTGAGGGGTGGGGCTGGCATCAGTTAACTAACTCACTGGGCTACTTTTCAGAGATTGGGAACTCCTACCAGAATGACACTGGCTGAATTCCTACTGTCATGGTTGTTTTCATGGGTGGTCACACTAAATACCCCAGCAATTTTGAAAACACACCCAAGGAACTGATAATTTCCTTTTAATAGTAGATATAAAAAGCATTATTCATTATCTTCAGAGACAACCAACTTTCTTTAAAGATACCACCGTTTTTTTCTTGCTGATGGCATCCTTCCAGTTTTGGGAAAACAGTCACGTTCTGCCCAAATTATGCTTTTGATGAATGTGGTCCCTGGATATTCAGCTGGGACAGTGATCTACAGAGACAGCAATTGAAATGGCCAATCACAGGAGCCACTAAATCACGCCTGAGTGCATGTGTGTGATTAACAGCAGGTGCTGAGGATGTCAGAGCTGGCAAATTGGAGTCTTCCTTTCTCCTCACCTTAGTGATGCTTTAGGTTTCCCTGGAACTGAAATTTCTGCAGAAAGATATACTTTGTCATAAACAGTTGCTCACTGGATACTTAGAATCCTTAGAAGCTTTGCAGTTGCTTTTTAAAAACGTATTTCGTTTCTTTCTAGCTTGATTCTGAACCCCTTGGGATCAGGGACCAGAGTTTATAATTTACTTATACACCTGGAACAGACCCATGTTCACAGAGGTGTTTAGCCAGAGATGTTTGGAGGGTTGTTATGAAGGCAGGTAGAGGGATCAGATGTGGCTTTAAAAAGTGCATAGAAAAGGCTTTCCAATTTCAAGTGCACAAATAGCTGTGACTGTGGAATAAGTATTGATGTTGGAGATCGTAGTTATCTGAGTTTTAGTTCTTTTTCCTACCCTGACTAATATTTTTGAGCAAGAATATTAATTAAATCAATAAACATTTTATCGAATGACTATTTTGTGCTAGGACCTGGAGGTAACAGCAGACTTGATAAAGTCCCTTCCCTTATGGAGCTTCCCTCTACTTCACATCTTTGGGAGAATACAAAATAACAAGCAAGATAATGACCAAGACAATTATATATGATCAGAATTCTCAGGAAGGAAGGATCAGGTATGACAGAGAGTAACTGGCAAAGCCTTTTAGGATAGGGAGGAAAGGGGGGAGATTCATAGGAGTTAGGAATGCAACCTCTGGCATGAGACAGATCTGAATTTACACGTCAATTTCTTCCACTCACCATCTACATGTCCTAGGGAGAGTTACATAACATCCCTGAAGCTCAGCTTTTTTTTTTTTCATTTAGAATATGGGGCTATATACCTACTATATAAGGTTGTTGTAATAATTAAAATAAAATGCATAGAAAGTGCATAATAATTACTTACTAATGAATAGTCTGTCCATTGTACTTGGTTGTAACAAATGATTTTGAATGTCTTTTCTAGAAAGTTCTAAATTTCAATGATTTTTGTGGCCCAAGTTTCTTTCTTTAAAAAAGAAAAGAAAAAAGTAACCTTTCTGATTACTTTCCAGGTTGCAAAGGCTTTCAGTGAAATAGGAGATGGATAATTGTCGTTTCTTCTTAACTTTGCAATCTTCTGAGCTCAGTATCTTTAAATAGGAAGCAGCCATAAATCTTGCAAAGTTCAAAATCCATTACCTAAGGGATATGGTTAATGTCTCCCATCTTGAAGTGTAATTATCTTTTTAAGAGAAGAGTTGGCTAAAGAAGGCCATGGTTGATTTAAAAAAAGAATTCCAAACCAACCATTAAATCAACGGTTGCTCTTAATTTAATTTGTTGCATATGGTTTCAGGTGTGGGTGCGCCAAGCCAAAAGATCTGTGGGATGAACAGAATCAGATTTCTATTTCTCTATATATTTACATGTAAACAGATTAGAATGGATGGTTTCCCATACCATGCCATTCAGGGATCCTGTGACACATATCACCTCAACTGGTAGCAGACCTAAGATGCCAAGCCCCAGTGGTCTGTAAGGCAGGAACACAATGTTCTACACTACAACTAGGGTTCTAGTCCTACTCTACTAGACTAAGAGGTAGATGCCAGGTGTTCTGTTCCCAGCACTTATTTATTGTGTGAATCTGTGCATCCCTTATACCTCCTTGCAAATGTTTTAAACATTCTCTCTGTATATTAGCTATGAAATCAATTCCACAGAGGCTGAAATCTCTGCCTTATACAATCTCTTTGGTTTCAAACCATTGTCCCCAGAAGACTTTTGTTTAAGTGTTTATGGAGGAAAGAGCTTTTAAAAAAACTAATTTTGTTCATCAATATACTACAGTTGGAAGTTAAGGGTGCCAGCCATCCACTTTTGCTATGTATTTGAGTTATTGCCAGTCAAGAACAATCTAAGCCAAATGGGTTTGAAATGTTGCTTTGTTAGTTGCCCAGTAATTGTTGCCTTCCCCCGTATTGTTTTGATGTGTTTGACTTAACTGTATTGAAGGACAGAACTTGGACCAGAAGATCAAGTGTGACTTCCTGGTCTTCTCCCAATCCCCCACTTCTACTGCCCCCAAGAAATTCAGGGCAGCTGGATGCAACTTAGGGCTGATGTGGTTTACCCACTTACCCAGTCACTAGCATGGAAGCTGGGGAATGGCAGGGGCAGTTCCTGGTGGGCCAACTGCAGAGTGACAAAAAAGAAAAGAAGGGGAGTGTAGATGGGGGCGGGGAGGGAGAGAAGGGCAAGGGGAGAGAGAGAGACAGAGAGACATAGAGAGACAGACAGATGTTTCCTGCTGTTGCTTCTGAGCCTACCACTAGTTCTTGGTTTCTGAGGGGAGAAGATCATTTGTGTCTACGAAAAGAGCTGCTCTTGGCAAAGTGTCCATTTCTCTTTCCGTTTTTAGTTTCATTTTCTTTTTAGGTGTTTATATCTTCATTAGTGCAGGTTCCTAGGTGCACCACCCTCTGGCACCCTAACTGTCTTGTCCTCTTAGGCTGCCTCATTCTCCAGTACTTTCTGACCTTCTCATCCTCTCTAATACACCTGCCTCCTCATGTGTTTCCTCAGTCTTCTATCTCATCTCCTGAACTAATTTCTTCTCTGATGTTCATATTTGGTTATGCTACAACATTTTTTTCCATAGAAATCTTTGATGCCTTAACACAAACTTATGACTAATATGAAAATTTCAGGTTTCAAAGTAGGCAAGTGGGGAACATGTTTTATTCACAGAAAATATATTTGCTCCTCAAATCACATAGAGCAGGCAATAGCCTGCTTTGCCTATCAACAAAATTGCTGTTGACTGTGGTTATCTCTCATAGCTAGATTTTATCCTTACCTGGATCTCTGATAAACTGAATAAAATTGATTCAAAATTCTTCTCTCCAATATGACAGTGTCTGATTTGGTATGAGAAGGATTGAAGGTACTGAGATGTTCAGCGTACAGAAGAGAAACTCTCTAGTGGACATGGTAACTGATTCTTGTATTTGAAATGTTATTTAGAGAGGGGTTGTTCTTTTTTATCTAAAGGGTATGAGTTAAGGAGAGCTGGATTAGGAGTTTTTCATAGGCTGACTTGCAGACGTGGCAACCTCTTCATCCAGGGAATAGACAGCTTTCAGTTCCTGACTTTGAAGATGTTTAAGCAGACGCTAAATGACTACATGCCTCAGTGCTGCAGGATGCCTCCTGCGTGTGGAATAAGGTTAGGTTAATGACTTATGGGGTCCCTTCCCATGCTGAGATCTAATGGTCTTTCAGTGCCTTCTCTTCTCAACTAGTTGTATCTACTGCTCAAGGTCTGGAGGAGCATTTGAAGAAAAGGACTAAATGCTTTACACTTCCACAGTTGGCAGATTTCTTAGTTTTGTTAAAGGCAAAACAACTTTGAGAAGTCTTGGCTAGGAGGTGCTAGAAGAAGCTTTTATGGAACTGGGGTACCAAGAGATATTGTTCTCATATTAAAACGATGCTTTAACATCACTAAATTTTGAGAAAATTCATGCAGCCTGCATATAGTCTGTCTGGTTTTGATGGCTGCAGCCTCTAGTTCTTAAAATCAGAGTAAATTTTTATATAAACTTAATAATTGAAGTATGTATATAGGGATGTATTTACAAGTCTTAAGTGTACAGCTTGATGAAATATCATAAAGTGAACACAGATGGATAATCACCATATAGATCAAGAAATATATTACCTGGAAATAGAACTGCACCCCCACAGCTCCTACCCTTCTCACCGGTGTTCTCTCCCCATCTCTATACCATTACCTTCTCCCCAGAGGTAACTGTATTCTGATTTCTAACATTATAAGTAGGTTTGGCCTGATTTGAGATTTATATAGTCATGCCAGCAGCCTATAAACATTCTAGCTGCTCCACATTCTTTACAGCACATTCTTTTTACCTTTGCCACTTTGGTGTACTGATGTCATACCAGTTTTAAAATTTGCACTTCCCTGATGACTAATAAAGTTAAACACCTTTGCTGATGTTTGTTGGCAATTCAAATATCCTCATTTTTAAAAGTACCTGTTTATATCTTTTGCTCAGTTTTCTTCTGGATTGTCTGCATTTTTTTCTTTGATGTGTAGACATTCTTTGTGTTTCTGTCTAAGGTATGAGATAGAGGTCAGGTTCCCCCTACCCCCAGTCAAAATATCCAATCTAGTCAGCACCATTATTGAAAGTAAAACATTTTCCCTGCTGCTATGCTGTGCCACTCTTGACATAAGTCAGTTCTCCACAGAACTGTGGGCCTATTTCTAGACTTTCTCTTCTGCTTCACTGGCCTATTTGGCTAGTTTGTCTTAATTTCTGTAGCTTCATAACTCTTGATATAACTCTGATTTTGATCTTCTTCAAGATTTTATTGCTTATTCTTGGCCTTTTGCATTTCCACATAAAATTTTGAATCAGTTGTTGATTTCTATAATTTAAAAACATCCTGCTGGGATCTGGAGACAACTGATATCTTTACACCACTAACTCTTTTGATTTATGTTTTATAGTTTCTGTGTAGAGGTTTTATGCATCTTCTATTAGATTCATTCCTAGGTTTTTAAGTTTTTTTTCATTTTTTAATGTTTATTTATTTTTGTGAGACAGAGAGAGGCAGAGAATGAACAGAGGAGGGGCAGAGAGAGTAAGGGAGACACAGAATCCAAAGCAGGCTCCAGGCTCTGAGCTGTCAGCACAGAGCCTGATGTGGGGCTCAAACCCACAAACAGAGATCATGACCTGAGCAGAAGTCGGATGCTTAACTAATTGAGCCACCCAGGTGCCCCAAGGATTTTACATTTTTAATAGGCAGATATCATTTAAAATATTATTTTCTATTTATTTGCTTGTAGATAGAATTATTATAATTAATTTTTATATTGACCTTCTATCTAGATAACTTGGTAAATATACTTACTAAGTACAATAAATTATATGTAGATTCTTTTGTATTTTCTACGAACACGTAATAGTATCTGCAAATAGTAACAGCAATTTTCTTTCATTTATTTTTTAGTCCTTCTACAATTTATTTCTTTTCTTTTTTCTCTCTTTTTTTTAAAGTACAATTAGAGATTGGCAAGACGGCAGAGAAGTAGGGAGTTTTGTACTTCCCACCTGCATCTCTCAAACAAAGAAGGGCTTAAGCCAAAGGACTCTGAACTGCAAGAGTCTGGGAGGAAAAAGAGTACACTAAGAAGACAGCCTCATAGGTGCATCATTGTGACCCGGGGAAGATAAAAATGGGCTGGGACACGGAGGCACAGAGGGCAGGAGCCCCTTCTGTGGAGAGACAAAGGTAAGAAAAAGAGTGGCTGGGGAATTGTAGAACTATTCCTGGAGAAGAGAGAAACTTCAGCCAGGGACAGGGAGGGATTCTATCATCCCATCTCTAACCACAGGGCTTTTGGAGAGAGATCCTGTCTCTACATGCAGAACTTTCTTTGGGCTGGGTACCCTGGTCCCAGAAATCCCTTTCAGGGTAGACGGTACACAGGGATGCAGTTGGCATCAGGAGGAACCAGTACCCTGCTTGGTCCCCTTCTGAGAAGTGCCCTGGGTCCCAGAAGTTCCCTCTGGGATAGACGGTATGCTAGGGATGCAGTCAGCATCAGGAAGAACTGGTCCCCTGCGTGGACACCTGGTAGGAAGTGCCCCGGCTTGCAGGATTACATTTCAGGTGGTATCATTAATGCGCACAGAGTAACATCTTGACACACAGTTTGGTGTAGGACATAGAACATGGTCCACCTTGGCTGTGCCCACAGCATAGTGAGATTGGACCCAAAATAGTGATTTGCAACACCTGGTTTGAGAAGGGACTGGGGGGTTGCCATTTTTCTCCCCACAACCACCAAGGTGGGGCCTCAGGGAGCTGTGGGAGCAAGACCCGCCTATACCAAACCTCGCCCATCTGTGCTGGGTAGCTGCTTTTTTACAGGAGATGGATAGATGCTGCCAAAACAGCCTCTCCACCAAGACCAGAACTGATTCATTGCCATGATTAACTCTAGATCAATTCTTGCTATTCAGATATATTCTCCCTTATCTCATTCTTATCTCTCCCCTCCTCCAGACTGGGTATTCTAGTTATTGGTTTGCTTAAACAGGCATATTTAATCCATTCTCTTGATACATATTCTATAGCTCCTTTCTCTCTCTCTGAAATAATCAGATTATATAGTTTCTCTGGGTAACATTATCTTTGTTTTTTTCTCTCTCTTCACCTCCTGCCATAATCTCATTTCTCTGTCTCTGAATTAAGCCTTTTAGTCTCTCTGCCTGGTCAATGTTTAATTTCTCTTACTCCCCACCCCTGTCATTTCTCTCTTTGTATATGCTCTTCCATCAGCACTGCCTCTACCCTGCTCGTTATTTGTAGCTGAGATTTCTGGTTTTATGCTTTTAGATTGTCCTTTGTCTTTTGTTGATTTTGTTTGGGGTTGGTTTTTTTTTTTTCGGTTTGCTTATTTGTTTGATTTGTTTGCATTTGCATGATTTTGTTCCTGGTTTGTCGGTCTGTTTTTCTTTCCAGGAATACCTCAAAAACAAACCAAAGTACACATGGTAGAGAGTTCCAAACATCACTATGAATAGGAAAATAAATAACCAAAGTCACAACAAGAGAAACCAAGGGACACCATTAAAAGAACACTTCCTGAATGGACAGGCCCTGAACAGTCTATGAGCCTCCTTTAATATAGCAATACTCACAGGTGCAGAGTACATAACAAGCTTTTAAAACTAACAAGAGACAGAAAGCTAGCCAAGATGATGAAACAGAAGAACTCTCCTCAAAAGAAATTCCAGGAAGAAGTGACAGCTAAAGAATTGGTCAAAACAGATATAAGCAACATAACTGACCATGAATAGTCATAAAATTAATTGCTTGGCTTGAAAAAGGCATAGAAGACAGCAGAGATGCTATTACTACAAAGATTATGGATCTTAAAAATAGTTATGAAGAATTTAAAAAATGCTATAAATGAGGTAGATAATAAACTGGAGGGGGCCACTGAACGTATTAAAGAGGCAGAGAAGAGAACAGGTGAATTAGAAGATACAATTAAGAAAAAGAGGAAGCTGACAAAAAGAGAGAGAAATTAATCCAGGAGCATGAAAGGAGAGTTCGAGAACTGAGTGATGCAATCAAATGGAACAATGTCCGTATCATAGAAATTCCATAAAAAGAAGAGAGAGAGAAAAGGGCTGAAGGGGCACTTGAACAAATTATAGCCGAGCACTTCCTCAATCTGGGGAAGGATATAGACA
Organism: Suricata suricatta; assembly: GCF_006229205.1. Taxonomy (NCBI): domain Eukaryota; kingdom Metazoa; phylum Chordata; class Mammalia; order Carnivora; family Herpestidae; genus Suricata; species Suricata suricatta. Next base: position 126,701,330 of record NC_043701.1, read on the forward strand.
TCAAAATCCAAGAGGCACAGAGAACTCCCCTCAGATGTAACCTGAATTGATCTTCTGTATGATGTATCATAGTGAAACTGGCAAAATATAAGGATGAAGAGAGAATTCTGAAAGCAGCTAGGGATAAAAGGGCCCTAACATACAAAGGGAGACACATGAGGGTAGTTTCAGACCTATCCAGTGAAACTTGGTGGGCCAGAAAGGAATGGCAGGAAATTTTTCATGTGATGAGCAGGAAAAATATGTAGCCAAGAAACCTTTATCCAGCAAGCCTGTCATTCAGAATAGAAGGAGAGATAAAGGTTTTCCCAAGCAAACAAAAATTGAAGGAATTCATCACCATTAAACCAGCCCTACAAGAAATCCTAAGGGGGACTCTATGAGGGATATGTTGCAAGGAATACAAAGTAGTAGACACACCACTGCAAGCATGAATCCTACAGAGAACACAATGCTTCTAAAACCATATTTTTCAATGACACTGAATGTAAATGGACTAAATGCTCCAATCAAAAGACATAGGGTATCAGAATGGATAAAAACCCAAGAACCATCTATTTGCTGTTTACAAGAGACTCATTAAGAAAATGTTTTTAACGTCTATTTATTTTTGAGAGAGAGAGAGAGAGAGAGAGAAAATGAGAAGGAGAAGGGCAGAGAGAGAGAGGGAGACACAGAATCTGAAGCAGACTCCAGCTTCTGAGCTGTCAGCACAGAGCCTGACGTGGGGTTCGAACCCACGAACTGTGAGATCATGACCTGAGCCAAAATCATTTGCTTAACCAACTGAGCCACCCAGGGGCCCTTACAAAAGACTCATTTTAGACCCGAGGACACCTTCAGATTGAAAGTGAGGGGATGGAGAAATATCTATCATGTAACTGGTAGTCAAAAGAAAGCAGGAGTAGCCATACTTATATTGGACAAACTGGACTTTAAAGTTAAAGCAGTAACAAGAGATGAAGAAGAGCATTATATAATAATTACAGGGTCTATCCATCAGGAAGAGCTAACAATTATAAATATCTATGCACTGAATTTGGAAGCACCCAAATACATAAAACAATCACAAACATAAACAATCTTATTGATAAGAATGTGCTAATTGCAGGGAACTTTATTACTCCACTTATAGCAATGAATAGATCAACTAGACAGAAAAGCACTAAAGGAACAATGGACCTGAATGACACATTGGATCAGAGGGACTTGACAGATATATTTAAAACTCTACATACTGAAGCTATGGAATTCACATTCTTCTCAAGTGCACGTACATGGTACATTCTCCAAGACAGATCACATACTGGGTATAAAGCAGCCCTCAATATATATAAAAGAATGAGATCATACCATGCACACTTTCAGATCACAAGGCTTTGAAATGTGAAATAAATCACAGGAAAAAGTCTGGAAAACCTCCAAAAACATGGAGGGTAAAGAACACCCTACTAAAGAATGAATAGGCCAACCAGACAATTAGAGAACAAATTTAAAAATATATGGAAACAAATGAAAATGAAAATACAACAATCCAAACTCTTTGGGATGCAGCAAAGGCACTCCTAAGAGGAAAATACATTGCAATCCAGGCCTATTTCAAGAAACTAGAAAAAGTGCAAATATAAAATCTAACAGTGCACCTAAAGGAATTAGAAGCAGATCAGCAAGAACACCCTAAACCCAGCAGAGGAAGAGAAATAATATCAGGGCAGAAATTAACAATATAGAATTAAAAAAACCCCACCAACCCAAAAAACCATTGAACAGATCAATGAAACCAAGAGTTGGTTTTTTGAAAAAATAAACAAAATTGATAAAACTCTATCCAGGCTTCTCAAAGAGAGAGAGAGAGAGAGAGAGAGAGAGAGAGCGAGAGAGAGAGAGAGAGAGAGAGAGCACATCCAAATAGACAAAATCACTAATGAAAATGGATTTATTACAACCAATCCCTCAGAAATACAAGCAATTACCAGGAAATACTATGAAAAATTACATGCCAACAAACTGGACAACCTAGAAGAAATGGAAAAATTCTTAGACACACACACACTACCAAAATTCAAATGAGAAGATATAGAAAATCTGAACAGACCCATAACTAGTGAAGAAATTGAATCAGTTATCAATAGTCTCCCAACAAATAAGAGCCTTGGGCAAGATGGCTTCCCTGGGGAATTCTACCAGACACTTAAAGCAGAATTAATACCCATTCTTCTCAAGCTATTCCAAAAAAATAGAAATGGAAAGAAAACTTCTGGACTCATTCTATGAAGCCAGCATCACTTTGATTCCCAAACCAGACCAGAGACCAAGCAAAGAAAGAGAACTACAGGTCAATATTCCTTATGAATATGGATGCAAAAATCCTCAACAAGATACTAGCAAATTGAATTCAACAGTATATAAAAAGAATTATTCATTATGATCAAGTGGGATTAATTTCTGGGTTAGAGGGCTAGTTCAATATTCCCAAATCAATCAATGTGATATATCACATTAACAAATGAAAAGATAGAAACCATATGACCCTGTCAATAGATGCAGAAAAGGCATTTGACAAAATACAGCATCCTTTCTTAATAAAAACCCTCGAGAAAGTCGGGATAGAAGGAATTTGCTTAAACATCATAAAAGCCTTTTATGGAAAGCCCACAGCTAATATCATCCTCAATGGGGAAAAACTGAGAGCTTTCCCCCTGAGATCAGGAACACGACAGGGATGTTCACTCTCACTGTTGTTTAACATAGTGCTCAAGTCCTCGCCTCAGCAATCCGACAACAAAAGGAAATAAAAGGCATCAGAATTGGCAAAAAAGAAGTCAAACTTTCACTTTTCACAGATGACATGATACTGTACATGGGAAACCCAGAAACCTCCACCAGAAGACTACTAGAACTGACCCATGAATTCAGCAAAGTTGCAGGGTATAAAATCAATGTACATAAATTGGTTGCATTTTTATACACCAATAATGAAGCAACAGAAAAAGAAATCAAGAAAATGATCCCATTCACAATTGCACAAAAAACTATAAAATACCTAGGAATAAACATGACCAAAGATGCAAAAGACCTGTATGATGAAAACTATAGAAAATTTATGAAGGAAACTGAAGAAGACACAAAGAAATGGAAAAACATTCCATGTTCATGGATTGGAAGAATAAATATTGTTAAAATGTCAACACTACCCAAAGCAATCTTCACATTCAGTGCAATCCCAATATAAATTGCACCAGCATCCTTCTCAAAGCTAGAACAAAGAATTCTAAAATTTGTATGGATCCACAAAATACCCCAAATAGCCAAAGTAATATGGAAGAAGAAAACAATAACATGAGGCATCAAAATCCCAGACTTTAGCCTCTACTACAAGCTGTAAGCATCGAGATAGTATGGTATTGGCACAAAAACAGACACATATATCAATGGAATAGAATAGAGAACCCAGAATTGGACCCACAAATGTATGGCCAATTAATCTTTGACAAAGCAGGAAAGAGTAGCCAATGGAAAAAAGACAACCTCATCAACAGATGGTGCTGGGAGAACTGGACAGCAACATGCAGAATTAAAGTAGACCACTTTCTTACACCATACACAAAAATAAACTCAAAATGGATGAAGGACCTGAATGTGAGACAGGAAACCCTCAAAACCCTAGAGGAGAAAGCATGAGACAACCTCCTTGACCTCAACTGCAGCAATTTCTTACTCACCACATCTCCAAAGGCAAGAGAATCAAGAGCAAAAATGAGCTATTGGGACTTCATCAAGATAAAAGGCTTCTGCACTGCAAAAAAAAAAAAAAAAAAAAAAAAACCCAAGAAAACTAATAGGCAACCGACAGAATGGGAAAGGATAGTTGCAAATGACATATCAGATAAACAGCTAGTATTCAAAATCTATAAGGAGCTCATCAAACTCCACACCTGAAAAAAATAATCCAATGAAAAAATGGGCAGATGACATGAACAAACACTTCTCCAAAAAGGACATCCAGATGGCCAACAGACACAGGAAACAATGCTAAACATCACTCATCATCAGGGAAATACAAATCAAAATCACACTGAGATACCATTTCACGTCAGTCAGAGTCGCTAAAATGAAAAAATGAGGAGACTATAGATGCTGGTGAGGATGTGAAGAAATGGGCACCCTCCTACACTGTTGGTGGGAATGTAAACTGGTACAGCCACTCTGGAAAACAGTGTGTAGGTTCCTCAAAAAATTAACAGTAGAACTCCCCTATGACCAGCAATAGCACTGCTGGGGATCTACCCAAGGGATACAGAGTGCTGATGCATAGGGGCACATGTACCCCAATGTTGATAGCAGCACTTTGAACAATAGCCAAATCATGGAAAGAGCCTAAATGTCCATCAACTGACAAATGGATCAAGAAGATGTGGTTTATATATACAATGGAATACTACATGGCAATGAGAAAGAATGAAATCTGGCCATTTGTAGCGATGTGGATGGAACTCAAGGTTGTTATGCTAAGTGAAATAAGTCAGGCAGAGAAGGACAGATACCATATGTTTTCACTCATATGCAGAACAGGAGAAACTTAAAAGAGGACCATGGGGGAGGGGAAGGGGAAAAACTAGTTAAGGGAAGGGCAGAGAGGCAAAGCATGAGAGACTCTTGAATACTGAGAAGAAACTGAGGACTGATTAGGGAGGGGCATAAGGAAAGGGGGTGATGGCATGGAGGAGGGCACTTGTTGGGATAAGCACTGGGTGTTACATGGAAACCAACTTGACAATAAACTATAAAATAATAAAAATTAACATACAGTGTTATATTAATATCAAGTGTACAATATAATGATTCAACATTTCTAAACATGTCTCAGTATTCAGCATGGTAAATGTACTCTCAGTCCTCTATTTCACTCATCTCCCCTCCCACCTCCTTTCACAGCCTCCAGTTTGTTCTTTGTATTTAGGAGGTTTTTTTGGTCTCTTTTGTTGTTGTTTTGTTTCTTAAGTTCCACATATAAGTGAAATCGTATGGTATTTGTCTTTCTTTGAATAACTTATTTCACTTAACATTACACCCTCTAGTTTTATCCATGTTGTTGCAAATGGCAAGATATCGTTGAAAACATCTTTTTAAATGTTTATTTATCTTTGAGAGAGAGAGATGACGTGGCTGGTGGAGGAGCAGGGAGATAGCACGAGACAGAATCCAAAGCAGGCTCCAAGTTCTGAACTGTCAGCACAAAGCCTGACCCGGGGCTCAAACGCTCAAGCTGTGAGATCATGATCTGAGCCGAAGTCGGACGCTTAACTGACTGAGCCCCCCAGGCGCCCCAAGATTTCATTGTTTTAATGGACAAGCAATATCCCATTGTATATAGATACCTCACCTTCTCTCTTCATGCGTCAGGCGATGAACATTGGGAGCCCCTACCCTGGACCCGTAGTCCTGCAACAAACATGGGCGACGGGTGCCTATATCTTTTCAAGTTAGTGGCTTTGTTTTCTTTGGGTGAATACCCAGTAGTGAAGTCACTGGGTAGTATAGTAATTCTATTTCTAATTTTTTGAGGAACCTCTACACTGTTTTGTCCACAGTGGATGCACCAGTTTGCATTCCCACCCACAGTGCACAAGAGTTCCTTTTCCTTCACATTTTCACCAACGTTTGTTATTTCTTGTGTTTTCGATGTTAGCTATTCTGACAGATGTAAAGTGATATTTTAACCTGCTGAATGGGAGAAGATATTTTCAAATGATATATCTGATAATGGGTTAATATCCAAAATATATAAAGAAATTATTTATATAGCTCAACACCAGAAAAACAGTCTGATTAAAAAATGAGCATAGGGCCTGAATAAACATTTTTTCAAAGAAGACATGTAGACTGCCAACAGACGCATAGAAAGATGCTTAAATTACTAATCATCAGGGAAATGCATATTAAAACCACAATGAGAAGTTGCCTGGGTGGCTCTGTTGGTTCAGTGTCTGATTCTTGATTTTGGCTCTGGTCATGATCCCTGGGTCATGGCATCAAGCCCTGTGTTGGCCTATGCACTGAGCATGGAGCCTGCTTGGAATTCTCTCTCTCTCTCTCTCTCTCTCTCTCTCTCTCTCTCTCTCTCTCTCTCTCTCTCTCTCCCTCTGCCCCTCTCCCTGAGTGTGTGCATGTTATTTCTCTCTCTCTCTTTCAAATAATAATAACAATAATAGTAATAATAAACCATAATGAGATATCACTTCTGATTCTCTTTCTTTCCTTTGTTTATTTGTTCGTTTGTTCATTGGTTCCTTCCTCTCTTTCTTCGTTTCTTTTTTCTTTTTTCACTTTATTGCACTGGCTAGAATCTCTAAATATAAGTAGTGATAGAGATCTTTCTTTTCTCATTCCCAATCTTACAGGGAAGCCTTCAACATATCACCATTAAGTGTGAATATTTGTGGTAGGTTTTCGATTCCTTTATTTTTTTGCTAGATACCCTGTATTAGTTTAAGGAAGTTCTATTTATAGTTTTTTGAACCAAGGTCTTCTGGCTCCAGTGTCTAAAATCTTAGTTTTGACTTTTATACAATTTTTATTTATCTATTATAAATACCATTTGGCGTTTGACAAGTTTCAGTATTTGTATTTTTGGAGGGCTGGGGTGGGGAAGCATCAACACTTGTGTCTCTGGATGTTGCCTGCTATTGATATTGTGGGACATGTCCTCTGTGCCTGATGGAATTTGTTCAATCCCTCTCCCTCCTCACTTTTGCCTATTCATGTTTCAAAAGTAAGTTCCAACTTCCCAAGCCTTCTTTGACTGAATTTGATAACTGCATATTTGTATTAATCTTTTTATGTTCTTCTAACATATGCGGTAGGATAGGTCATTTTCATTATCATCATTTTATGTTCAGGCACAGTGAAATGGAGAAGATTCTCCTGGGTCAAAGTACAGGTGAGTGAAGGGTTGACACTTCTAGGCAGTGGTCCTAATTCTCTATCCAGTACTACACCCAAACTGAGACACTGTCCCTAGTGAAGCTGGCAATTTTCTTGCTTTAAATTCAAGTTTAAAAAGAAAAGAAAACCTCCATAATTCCTCCCTGTATATGTTGCCTCTCTTCTAATTTTTGTATGTTACTCGCTAGTCTTTTATTATACACTTGTTAAATTGATGTGCTTTAGAAGTGATAATCCTTTTGGGGGTGCCTGGGTGGCTCAGTTAGTTGAGTGTCTGGCTCTTGATTTCAGTGCAGGCCATGGTCCCAGCGTCGTGGGATCAAGCCCCATGTGGGGCTGTGCACTGGGCATGGAGCCCACTTAAGATTCTCTCTCTCTCTTTGCCTCTCTCTCTTGCTTGCACATGCTCTCTTTCTAAAATAGATAGGAAAAGAAAAGAAAAAAATAATCATTTGGATTGGCTAAAAGCTAGAGAATGTAATAAATGTGGGATTTGTTAGAAAATTTAAACTCTTCCTTCTTGGAAAAATCATAGTAGTGATAGCTGTTGGACTATTCATAGATTTCTTTCAGTTTTGATGAAGTGGTTGTGGTGTAAATTATTTTATCTTGATTTTACTCTAGGGCCTTTAGAATTAGATTTTGCTGTGGTCAGCTTTGATTTAATGCTTGTATGCATTACAGGTATTAGAAAAAAAAATCCCATTCGCCCAAAAGTCTTTGGAGCACCAGCAAACTAATTAAAGCTACCCAGCTAAGTAAATCCATTTTTGATTATCAGTAGCACAGTGAATTCTTTTTTTAAGCACAAGTTTGCTCAGTACTTGAGGAAAAACCCAATATATCATATACACATATGTATACACATAGATTTAGAGGTGTTTCACTTCCAATGATTAAATCTAAGTCATTTAAAAAAAGGTATCTCAGTATCTTTTTATTGCAAAAACCATAGATTAGCTCAGATGGCTAGAGCAAGGTTCTAAAAGGTCCAACGACATGGGTTTGAGTGGTGGGTAGACAACTAATTGGCTTTGTCTGTTTTATGACCTTCTAATCACTTCTTATATGAATGAATCTGTCAGTAGTTACCGAATGCCTAGCATTGTTACACAGAAATGTTCAATGTGATTTTAGAACATAATCCTATATTCCTTAGTTATTAATCAAGCAAAAGCATGGGGTCAACGCAAATGCACCTGTAAATATCGGGAAAACATCTTAATTTTCAGTACACTGGATGTTGGTTTAGTGGTAACACATTGTATTTAAAGGGACCCAGAGGCACCTGTTCTGGTCCTTGCTTTGTCACCAATTAAAAATAGGGCAAACATTTTCTGAGCCTAGGTTTCCTAATCTGTGCAATGAAGTTACTAATGCTTGTCCAATTGATCTTCCAGCTTGAGATGAAGGTCAAATAGAAATTGTAAGTGTACATACTCTTGGTCAGGATTCTAACGATAGACATGATTTTGATCTTCTGTCCTTCATGTTGTTTGATATACATTTGGTGATTTCTGTTAGGCTTAAGGTAGTATTCAGTGATACTTACAAACTATGAATATCAGGTCAGAAACTAAGGACTGGCTTAGGAGGCAGTGTGAGGTGACAGGTAAGTCAGAAATCTCTGGAACTAATGACTATGCAGGTTTTAGAAGTAGGATTAGAAAGAGTCAATAGTTGCTTGACATTGTACCAACATCTCTGTGTTAACTTGGAAATTGAAATCAACTAAGACTCCATAAACCTTTTTGTAGCCAATGATATAAACCTCCTTAACTGTGCATTTGTCATCAGAGTGATTTTCAGGACCGAAAAATACAGAGATTTGAAACTCTCCTCCTTTTCCAATTCTTTCTAACTTTTGAATGCTTTACCAGACTCATAGTGATTGACCAAGTAGAGAGCAAAAGGCGACAGAAGAAAAAAGAACCAAGAGAGTCTGCGTTCTTTACCATCAAGATAGCCAATTTTCACTCATTTATTAATTTGTTGTCATTGGCTTATTTGTTGTTCATTCAAATTGAGAACCTGTTATGGATCCAGTTGTATTTCCAGCATTCCATTTACAAACATGAGTATCTCTGTCTTGCATCAAATGAGGAAAATAGATTTGTAAACAAATTTCATGTGTTCTTTAGTACACAACTCTGACTCCTTTTTTGTGTGTTTCTGTGTAATTCAGGTTGATGTTAACTCCTCAACTTTAGTTCCATAATTTCTGGTGATGAGATCCCACCAGCTGTCCTTACCAAACCTTCAGCCATGTAGTTTAGGCAGGATTGACTCTGGGTCTCAGGCATCATATTGACTTATGACTACCATTTTCCCCATTTCTCCGCATGAAGTGGGATTGAAACTTAAGCAGTGTCAATGAGGCATTGGTAAACCATAAGCAGACATTTTCTGGAGCTTTTGAGAAAGAAAAACTTTCTTTGTCCTCTGGATGTTGTGAGAAGAGATTATGATGTTATGAATGATTCTTGCCTTTTTGCTGACAAGACAGGCATGCCTGGAGCTACTAGAGTGCTGCCATGGTGGTCTGAAGGTGAAATCAACCACAAAAAGCAAATCAGGGGGAGAATGGAATCAGATACTGGTGATAATGTTTTGGCTGCTGGATTGATCCTAATAGAAGCAACTTATCTCTAGATATTTCAGTTACATAAGCCATTAAATTCTCTATGGTTTTTACGTATTTTTTATTTTTTTAAGTTCATTTATTTTGAGAGAGACAGAGAGAGCATGAACAGGGGAGGGGCAGAGAGAGAGGGAAACAGAGAGTCCCAAGCAGGTTCCACACACCATCAGTGTGCAGAGCCCAATTCAGGGTTCAAACTCACAAACCCGTGAGATCATGACCTGAGCCGAAATCAAGAGTCGGTCGCTTAACTGACTGACCACCCAGGCACCCCTAGACTCATTAGTATTTAAAGGAGCTTTATTGGTTTATAACTTAAATATCATAAAGTTTACCCTTAATGTTTTAAAAAATAGTTTAAATAGTTAAACAGTTTTAATGGTGTACAATTCAAGGGTTTTTTAGTACTTTCATAGAGTGTGCAACCTTAACCACAATCAATTTTAAGACACTTTCATCACTCCCATTCTGATTAGCAGTTATTCTTTCTCCCTCAACTTCTCCAGCTGAAACCCCCACCCCCTGCCTTCTAGCTCTAGGCCACCACCACCATGAATCTGTTCTCTGTCTCTGTAGAGTGACCTGTTCTAGAAATTTCATGGAGGTATGAATACATGGTCTCTTATGATTGGCTTCTTTTATGCAGCATAATCTTTTCAAGGTTCATCCATGTTGTAGCATATTGTGACTTTCCCACATCCTGGCCAACCCTTGTTAGTGTCTTGCTTTTTGAGTGTAGATATCCTAGTGGCTGTGAAGTGATATCTCACTGTGGCTTTGATTCACATTTCCTTCTGACTAATAATGTTGAACATTTTTCATATGCTTGCTGGCTATGTGTACATCTTCTTTGGACTCTCCTTGCTTTTTAGGTCAGTTTGAGTGAAGTGTTTCATCACTTGAAGCATAGAGTCCTGTCTGGTTCAAGAAGATATGTGCCACCTCTGGGGAAGAGTTTCAGTTCTTTCTGTGTCTCTCAGTTGTCATTTAATTAATTTTAAATATAATACATAAATTATATTTATGCATAATATATAAATTATACTTATATATATAAATGTATAAATTAAATTTAAATATAATATTCAGAGACATATACAAGCCCCAGGTAGAATGCTCAGCATATTTTCAGGAACAAATCTATGTAACTAGTACATTGTCCAGTCAAGAGCCAAAACATTGCTTACACCCTGGAAAGCAGCCTTTCTCTCCTGGTCTCCAGGTGACTTTCCCTCTAAACTTTTAACATCATAGCTACCTTTTGCCTATTTTTAAACTTTATATAAATGGATTCATACAGTATGTGCTCCTTTGTGTCTGAATGAATATGCCACATTTTATTTACCTTGTCTGTTGTTTTTAAAAAAAATTTTTTTTTAATTTACATTCTATGTGGATGGAACTGGAGGGTATTATGGTAACCTTTCCTATTGTTTATGGATATTTGAGTTGCTCCCAGGTTTTAAGTATTAGAATTAATACTACCATGGACTTTTGTGTACATGTGTTTTGGAGTACTTTCAATGTCATGAAGATTTTCCCTGATACCCATTAGAAACTTTTGCTTAACCTTTCATACTTACATCTACAGTTCTCCTGCAATTTTGTACATAGATTTATTCCTAAGTACTTGATATTTATTGATGCTACTATACGTCCTTCATAAGGGATTTACTTTTGCTACTAGCAGGTGGTTTGAAGGGGGAAGTTCTGTAGTCTGAGATTGATTTAAATCAGAACTGTGCTTCATTCTTTTTTGTTTTTAGATTTATTTTATTTTGAGAGAGAGTGTGTGCATGAGTGTGGAAGGGGGAGACAGAGACAGAGACAGAGAGAGAGAGAGAGAGAGAGTGAGAGAAAATCTCAAGCAGACTCTGTGCTGTCAGCATGGAGCCCTATGGGGCTTCATCTCATGAACCATGAGATCATGACCTGAGCTGAATCAAGAGTCTGATGCTTAAATGACTAAGCCACCAAGGCGCCCCTGTGCTTCATTCTTTTTCAGGCCTAGGTGTCTCTAGTTGCCCTTTTGCAATGGACTGAATGTGTCCTCCAACATTCATATGTTGAAACCTTGATTCCAGTGTGATGGTATTTGAGATGGTACCTTTGGGAGGTAGTTAGGTCATGAGGATGGAACCCTCAAAAGTGGAATTAGTGCCTTCCTAAGAAGAGGCGGGAGAGCTACATAGCTCTTTTGCTGCCATGTGAGGACACAGCAAGAAGATGTGGTCTTTAAACCAGGAATAGGGTATTCACCAAGAACCTGACCATGCTGCTACACCATTCTCAGACTTCCAGCTTCTACAACTAAGAGAAATAAATGTTTGTTGTGTAAAACACCCAGCCTATGGTAATTTGTCATAGTAGCCCAAATGAAGACACCTTACTCCCTGGATATTGTCCTTCAGAAGTCCCAAATGAAAGCCTGTGTGTTTTATTGGGGATGCTACTCTCTGGTAACTCCTGAAATATCGTGAATTTTTCTCTGTGGCTACTGAGGCTGCTGAAATCTCTGCTCCCACCTTCTCTGCCTGTCATCCACAGTTTTCTTATTAGCTTGTCACAAACCACCTATCAATTAGCAACACATCAAGGGGAAAAGTGGGGGCAACATCAGACTCAATTCTCAGCACTTGCCCTTCTTTCTCTTTATGACCTTAGACCTTCAAGTCTTGGCTGCTTTAGCACTGGTTGATTCCTTCAAGCAAATGGTGTTTTTTTTTTCTTATCCAAGGAAATGTTAAAAAAGCATATTTTACACAGCTTTTCTTCTTTCTTTCTTTCTTTCCTCCCTCCCTTCCTCCCTCCCTCCCTTCCTCCCTCCCTTCCTCCCTTCCTTCCTTCCTTCCTTCCTTCCTTCCTTCCTTCCTTCCTTCCTTCCTTAAGCAGGCTCCATGCTCAGTATGGAGCCCTATATGGGTCTTGATCCCACAATCCTTCAATCATAACAAGAGCCAAAATTAAAAATCTGATGTTCAACCAACTGAGGCACCCAGGCACTCCTTTACACAGCTTTTCTGATTGTTATTTGCTGGAAGGTTAGTCTGATACTAGCTTGTACATAGTTGGAAATAGAAGTAGTGGGGTGCTGTTAAATGTTTAACAGCTGGCTCTTGGGACTGAGGGTAGGTGGGGAGGGTTTAATTTTGCTGATTTCCTTGGTGCAAATCCTCTTATGGCCAATTTCAAGCAACCAAAGTGACCACTGAACACAGAATTGAGGAAAGAAGTGCACAGTGGGCTCTCATGAGCTATAACAGACAGGCTCCAGAGCACTCTGGGTTATAATCTTATTCCAATGGCTATTCTCCCCAGTATATGTGAAAAGAGCCATTTATTCTATACCATCAACATTCCTATATCTAGGTATTGAGGGCCCTATCCATCTGCCACAATCTGAATGATTGTGTATGGGGGCAGTTTATAGGAGTCATTGGAAAGGTAGAGTTCTGTGTCTGAAATTTGCACTGGAAGGATGTGAAAGGTTGTATGAATTCAAAAGGGGCAGTAGTGAGAAACATGAAGAAATTTACATTGGATATATTCAGAAATAATAATTATAATAAATATTAAAGAAACAAGTGATATAATTTTCATCAGTGAAATTGATAAAAAAGATTAAAAATATATTTGAGTACAAATTTCACAAACAAGACCATACATAGCCCCAAACTCACATATCTTGTGGGGAAGGAAGTTATTATAATCATTCTGGAAAGAAATGTGTATCTAAGATTTAAGACTGTTTTTACCCTGTGACCAAGTAATTCTACTTTTATAAATAAACCCTAAGAAAGTAATCAAACATGGTATAAAAAAAGAATTCACCTAAAAATGAAGAGTGGTAGCATATGTTTGTAGTAAATGAAAATGTTTTTCAAGAGCTTTTAAAGATGTTAACATGATGTAAAATTTAAACAACAGGATGTTCACATTTTACTGAATTTTGTAAAAGTAGAAATTCACATGTATAGAGATAGGAAAGGAAATAGATTTAAAAAATCATGGGGTTATCCCTTGTAGTGGAATTATAGGCAATTTTTGTTTTCATTTTGCTTTTTGGGTTTTCTGGTTTTCTAAATAAGTTTGTGTTACTTTTGCATTTTGAAAAAAGTAAGCGTGCCAGTGGGAGGAAAAGATTTTAGTAGCCCATCCTTATGTATGCAAGTGGCATTTTCTGTTTGAGATCAGCAACTAGATTAATTAGGAGAGTCTCAGTTGAATCAAATGCTAAGCTGTTTGCAAATGTGCTGGTAATATCTTCCTATCTCTAAGTCCAAATTTTCTTCTGGTGCTGTGTCATAACTAACAAATAAATGTCAATATTGAGCGAAGAGAGAAAAACACAGTCCTTGAGTCTAGGGGACAGGACTTTTGAACTTTTTCTAATTTCTGTGGAGTTGAGACACAGGGCCCTGAAGAAAGCTACCTTCTGGCCTTATGCCTAACTGCATAAGCCCTGAACAATGAAGACCGCAAACCTGGTTTGTGTTGTGGAGGGAGCTGCTCTTGCTCTCCCTAGGGTTTGTTTAGACTTTCCAGGATTTTCATGCTCTCTTTCCTCCACTTTCCAGTTATTTTTCCTTCCAAGTGATTGTAGGATAGAATTCATTTAAATTTCTGAAGACTCCTTTAGCTGATCTGCAAGATTTCCCTGTTTGCTAAAGTTATACTTTGATCTTATCTTCTGAGTTTTCAGGTATTAAATAACACATATGCCACAGCAAAAAAAGTAAAACTTACTGGTTATTTTTTCCCTCTAGGATGAAGAAAAGGGTCTTGGGTTTTAGAGACTTAGATGTAAAATTTTTTTGTTATTAATACACACACACATGTCAGTGTGTGTGTATACATATGTGTCACAAGTTACTGTCACTTTAAAAAATTTCAGAATCTCCTTTCGCCATAAAACAATGTTATGTCTGGGTTTTCATAGAAGTCTAATATTTAGCTCCTAGGGCCAGGTGAAAATATTGTGTATTTGTATTTCAAAATAGAAATATTCTCACATTTCTCCTACACATTACTGTTTGAAAAGTACTTTTATTGTAAAATACAGCATGCATACAAGGAGAATATATCACATATATTCACAGTTTAAAGGATAATAGAAAAATGAGCAAGTGAGTTGCTACCACGTCGCCTAAGGAGACAGAGGCCCCCTTTACCTCTCATTTAAATTACCATTTAGTCCACTCTCATGCCACCCTTTAAAAAAAAAAAAACCCTCTCAGCAAAGTAGAAATAGCTGGGATTTTCCTTAGTGTGATGAAAGGCCTCTATAAAAACCCTTTCCCTAACAGACTTTTGAATGAACAGGAAAAGAATATCCATTGTTTCCACTTGTATTCAACATTTTACTGGAAGCCTGAGCAAATGTAAAAGGTAAGGAGAAATAAAAGGCCCACATTAAAAAGGGAGAAGTGAAACCTATTATAGGAAACGTAATTGTGTATGTAGAAAATCCCAAGGAATATACAAAGAGACTACCAGAAGGAAGAAGTGAATTTAGCAAGACCCCAATATACAAGGGCTACATATAAAAGCCACAGTATTTCTGTAAATGACCCTGTAAGACTAGCCCTGCCGGGAACACCCCCGCATCCCGCTTTGGAGGGCAGCCCCACCCAAGCGCGCCCGCCGCGCGGGTCCCTGACGGCGCCCGGGCCCTTGACTCTGAACTGGGGGCTACAGAGGGACTGGGGGGGAGCCGGCTCGACGACGCGCCCAGGCTGCGGCCCCCGGCTGGGTGGGGTCTGCTGGGTGGGCTCCGGGTCCCAGGAGCGTGGTGCGGGGGCGGGGGGCGCGGGCCCTCACACCCAGCAGGAGCGGGCGCTCCCCCGAGTCCCCCCTCCCGCACACCCAGCATCAGCGGCCGAGAGGCTGGAGGACCGTTAGGATCGTCGCGTTCCGTTGGAGCACCTGCTGGACCGGTGGCCGGACGCCTCCTCGAGGCTCAACGCCCCCCAGTGGCGGTTCCCTTCGCCCACAGCTCCCCCAGCGAGCTTCGTCCCGCCGCCGCCGCCGCCGCGCACCCCAGTCTGGCGGGGACCACACTGGCCGCACCTCTCCCGGTGCCACCGGGATGGCGCTTCCCCCTGCGGCTCCGTGGTGGTCGTACCCAGTCTGTGGCGGCTGCTGAAACTCGTGTGGTCTGCTCCGACTTCAGTGATGCTCCCCATCGCCCCCCACCCCCCGAAATAGTAACTGTCCCTCCAGGGAGCAAAGGGACTCTCCTCTGTTGGCCCTGACAGTAGCCCTTCTGAGGCCAGAGCGCTCTGGTCATCCGTCGGGGTCCTTGCTTCAAGGAGGCTGAGCTTGAGGAGAGCGCACGAAAGGCTCAGTGAAGGAGGACCGACAGCTAACGACCAAAGGCAAGACGGTCCAAAGAGGCCGTGGGCCGTGGGCCGTGGGAGTGTGCCTTGAGCATCAAGGCCCCTGGAGGCCCCTGGGGCATTACTTCCTTCAGGTGCGGTTCTGGGCCTCTGAAGGGAAACCTCCCACCCAAGCTGGGGAAAATTAGCTTGAGTAAGAAAAGCCACATGTCCTTGATGAGCTCCTTCTCCATTACCAGCTCACACGGCCCTGCGGGAGGTGCCCCAGCTCTTTGGAGGAGTGACCTGGATTCAGCAGGTGGAGTCTCATCCTGCAGCCACTTCTCAAGAGGCTGACAAATGCGGTGCTTGTTGAAGGTCATCGGCTCAGTCTCCATCTCACCGACGTCCCAGGAGACACACGGAGGATCCCTGTCATACCTGTTAAGGAGGATTTCACCACATGTGCTTGCTGTGGGCCCTACAAATGGGAAATTTCAGTGCCTCTGCCACTGTCCTAGGGTGGAGGTGAGCTGCCCTCCCCTCCTCAGCTTTCCTGTTCAGTCATTGCTGAAGACCTGGGTTTGGAGAAGACAGGTGAGTGCCCCTGGTTTAATCAGGTCTTAGAGATGAGACCCAGGCCACCTCAGACTGCACTGCCACACAGCCCACCCTCAGCCACTGTCACTGTACCCATCCTGGTTATCAGAACATTACCAGTTATGGACTTGGCTGACCTGCCCGCCAGTCCCCATCCTCCTGCTTTCACATCTAAGATTGCTTGTGAGATGAGATGCTCAATTCCTAACCCTCCCTTTGCTGTTCATGCGGATTCTCTTTCTCCTTTCAGGGTCAAGCTCATCTTTGGGTTCCTACTCAGCAGTGAGAATGGAGGCCTTGCATTCCTGTCCATCAGTCACAGTTGTGGCATCTTCTGTTTGGATGTCCCCACGCTCCTAGCATCTCAGTCCTTTCCTCGGCCTGCCTCCTGGAGATTGGAATCACTTATACCTATGTGTGTGGATTATCTGCCCTTTTTCATACAGACCTCTCCTCCAGTCACCCCCCACCTCAGTCTTCACCAGCCACTCTGTCGTTCCTTCTGCAACAAGCACACTTGCAGAGTCAGCCTCCCAGCTTCCTTGGAATTTGGTGTCACTGACATGGACACCACTTCCGTTTTTCAAACTTCCCTCTTGAGGTCTCCCCCTGGGCTCCAAGAAGGAGAACTTTTTATTTTCCATGTCTCTTTCTCATTCTGAGAATATGTCCCCCAAAGGCAGCATTGCCTCAGGCTCAGTTCTGCCAGGTTGCCCACACAGCAGCTCAAATGTGACTTTCAAATTCCCTGACTCTGGAACCACCCCTCAGCCCACGTTTGGGGTCTCTGATGGGCTGCATTGTGGAGCTGCCTAGTGGCAGCCCTTTTCCCTTTGGAAACTAGGCAGCCCCAGGACAAGCCACAGCCCAGCCACCCACAGCAGCACAACCAAGCTAGTGGATTTGATAGCCCCATATGCTACCTTTGGTTTTCCTGTCAGCACCCAGTCAGCTTTTGGTGACACTTCAGGCATTTTCCCATTGGTACAACTACTACTACTGGCTTTAGAGCTGCCACCAGAATCCCCAACACTGGGGACAGTAGCTCACCATTTACCAATACCACTGCAGACCAACTTGTGTTTATGGGATCTGCAACCCTAATGGGTGGCATCAGCTTTGAGGTGACGTTAGCTGCCTAAGCCCCACCTCCATTCTGGAGCACTCAGCTTTGGTGCAGGATGAAGCAGTCACCACCTCCTCAAGTTAAGGACTGTCAGTTGCGAACTTCGGGGTCCTGGTGTCCTATAGCACCCTGGTTACAAATGGAGAGTCTACCTCTACAGAGAGCACATCTGTCCTGGGAGCCCCTTTCCTTCCTGTCTATAGTCAGAGCACGTGGGGCTAGCTGGGCAGAGTCACGTATGTGACTATTGGAGGAGTCTGCACCACTGAGAAGAAATGAGTACCAGGTGACAGTTTTGTGTTTCCTGGTGGTCAGGTGGTATTTCTCCTATGTCAGGTGGTATTTCTCTTCCCACCTTCTGTCAGACTTCCCAGGGTCGCCCTGGCCACAGCATGTGGGCTGCAGTGGGAGGGATTAGCACCAATCTCATGCCCAGAGATAGGTCTCTCCATGCTTATAATCAGAGCATCCAAGGCACACATGGCCAGATTCCATCTTTAGAAGCTGCAGCAGCCAGGATCATTCCTGTGCTTGTAGGCCCTCATGTTTCCACCTACAGTCTGAGCACCAGAAGCCCATGTGGTACAGTGGAAGGGGACATCACCAGACTTGTGCTTGGTGACCTTCCCTCCATCATTCTGAGCTCCTGGGATGCTCACAGTCAAAGCACTTCTGTTATAGCCAGAGGGATAATGCCACTCATTCTTAAGGGGGCATTACTACTTTTGCTTGTAGTCAGAATGCCTTGGTCATCCAGCCATGGCACCCCTTGACTTTTAGGGGGCAGCAGTACTGGGAAAATACCTATGCTTAAGAGGCACTTTTGCCCCTACCTTTGGTTAGAGTATTTCAAACTCTGGTGTGGTCAGCAAGCTTCCGCCCTCTGTTCAGGGCACTATCCAGGGCTTGTGGAGACAGACGTGAAGGAGCACTGATCTCCATACTCTCGCAGTCCAAGAGCCGCAGATCTTAGCAATTAAGAAGTAGAAGCTTCCACAAATGGAGCTCACTCTGCTGGGAAGAGGCTCAGTCCTTTATAGTTATGTCAAACAAACCTAACCTTTTTCCTACCACAGGCTGGAGGTCTCACACCTTGAGGTACACATGTGTCAGAGAGTGTGGGGCAGATGAGGCTAGTCAGAAGCCAAGACTTGAGAAGTTACATTGTGGAGAGTTAGAAGAGAGTTCTTTCTATACCAACAGCTGACGTTTCCCGACTTTGATCGTCACCCTGGCCAAACCTAGCTGTGGGTCAATTTTCCCCTCATTTTGGAGCTAGTGGATGCCCCCTGCTGCTTATTGCAGCCCATTTGTCCTTACTCGTTTCCAGTGGGCCCAAACTTTCTGTCCCAATTACATGTATGAAAACTTGTTCTTGTGAATTCATCTTCTGCTCATGTGTCTTTGTTCTTTGAACTCTAGAGGAAAGATAGTGTGTGAGTGATGACGTGTTTGGCCAAACCTAACTGAAGTTTTCTGTGGCTCTCAGCAACTAGGAACTGAATGTTCCCACACTTTATGACTTCACCTGCTGGCTTCTGTAGCCTCTGTTCTTCTGGTGTGATGTGTAGCAACTCAGAAGGATGTCAGGCCCAGAAGAGGGAGCGATGAGGTGCCGTGGGCTTCTCTCCCACTGTCTGACCTCACTGCAGACAGGACTATTCCTTATGTGTGTTCAGAAACTGCACTTTACAGTTTTGGCAATTTAAAAATGTTTCAGTGTCTTAAAAAAAATCTTTTTCTTTAACTTAGGCTAAGCCTAGTTATCCTCACACATCCACACTTTACCCAGAGAGGATGGGCCTGACATCTAGGTTCATGGGCTTGTAGGAATAAAGACAAGAAGAGCTCACACCTGCTGTGTAATGATGGAAAATGTAAACATATTACAGTGGTTATCATGCTGCTTAAAAAACTGAACATATAGTCTTTTCAGGGGAAAATAGAAATAACCAGAAAATAGAAAATAATCAGGTTAGCTCTTGTCTATACCATTAAAATACCAAATTGTAAGAGTTACACTTTCACCTGAATCTGGCTGACCTTAGAGCCCTGTTATGTCTCCACTAGATTTAATGGCTCACAATGTAGTCATTTCTAAGGCATTTCACAACAGGGGAACCTACTTAGGATGGGAGAAATACAAGCATTTCTTTCGAAAGTTCCATATTTTATTAGACATTTATTATGACTCTGTTATAGACTCTCTGCTAGGCCCTTGTGATATCTCTTGCCCCAGAGGAGTTTACAATGCATTTGGGAGTACAGATGAGTAGACTAAAAATTACCACTAGAAGGCTAAGTATTAGGGTAATGGGAGCAGGTAAGAAGGACATTAAAACTAAATCTGACATAGAATGAAAAGTCACAGTTGCTCCTTAAGAAAGAGGAAGGTGAAGAAGCACTATTTCCAGGTCAAGGAAAAAGTATGTGGGAAGTTCAGGTAGGGAATGAGACCACAAGTGTGGCTAGTGGCTGAATCAGGGGCTGGGAGATGGTGCTGCAGGATTCAGCAGGGCAGGTCATGGACAGACTTGTATTCCATGAAGGCGCATTTGTCCAGTTCCCTGAGTGTGAGCTGTGTCATGAAAAGACCATGAGCCAACAAGGGGCAAGATTATATGTAGACTTTAGAAACATCCTTGTAGCTGTCTGAGAAGGAAAGTTTAAATGGGAGCCAGAGCAGAGCCAAAGAGGCTTCTGGGAGACTTTGCAGTGGCCTCAGCAAAGACAGGACACTGAACTCCTCAGCTGCCCATATGGATGGCAAGGTGATGATAGGAGACAGAGGTGAGGGACACCACTGCCACAAAACCAGACCTATTCTAGTCATCTCTTGTGGGTGAAACAGGAGTGGTTTTGGCAAAAAAACAAAAAAACAAAAAAAACCAAACCAAAAAAACCCCCCAAAAACCAAAAAACCAAGTGCAGTTTTTAATAGTTGTGGGAAGCCTAGGGAAGGTTAAGTGATTCAGAAATTACTGATTGGACACATGTATTGAGCATCTGGAATGTGCAAAGGACCACTTTAGGTAGTATCAATTACAAAAAGGCAAAATCTTTAGTGGAGCCTATATTCTAGTTGGAGAGGAAAATAATCTAGTAAGTACGTTATCTGGTAGGTTAGCCAATAATAAATGCTGTGGAGAATAAAGTAGTATATAGGGATAGGGATGAGAGTGGAAAGAAGCACGGGTTTTAATTTTAAAGGGTGCCCTTCTTATTTTCCCCTTACTGGGAAAGTAAGATTTGAGCAATTGAGTGGGCCATAGAGATGTAAGGGAAAAGCATTCCAGAAAGTGGGAATAGCCACTGCTAAGCCCAGGGGAACAATGCCTGGTATTCTCAGAAGCAAGGAAGTAAGCTAATGGGTCTGGAATGGGGTCAGCAAGTGGGAGAGTGGGGATAAAGGAGGTCAGAGAAGAAAGGGAGTGCTAGGGCCATGAGGGCCTTGCAGGCTGTTGTAAGATAGTTGCCTTTTATTTGGTGATGGGAATGTTTGGAGGGTTAGAGCAAAGGATGGCATGATCTGACAAGTTTTAACAGGATCATTCTGTTTGCTGGCATCATGGCTTGGACACAGTGATGGCAGTGGAGGGGAAGGAGAGTCATATTTTATACATATATAGGAATATATGCCATTAGGTTAGATGACAGGAGTGTGTGTACGGAGAGGAGCCCATGGAGTTATCACCATAGGCTACAGAAACATTTTGGCATCATCAGTGCATACTTGCTTATGGGGCCCATGGAAACCAATGGCTGAAGAATTTATAAGGGGAAAATAAGAAGGGCAAAGAGAGAAGAGAGCAGACTCCTTGATATGTGTGGTTGAGATCTTGGTGTACAAGGAGAAAAGTCTGAGATCTTAACCTCAAACCACCTCATAAACAAATTTCAGATGGATTGAAGATACCGGATATTAAAAACAAAATTATGGGAATTTAGAAAAAAGTATAGGAGATGCTATTAATAATTTTGGGATATGAAGGATTTCTTAAGCTTAAAAATAATAAAATATTGAGAAATATGACTCCATTGAAATTAAAATCCCTTTATTTAAAAAGCATAAACAAGATTAAAAGACATAAGACAGACTCCTCGTCAGAAGGCACAATTCAGAAAAGGAACTGGCAAGGTGCAGACTGAGAAAAATATTTGCAAAACATATATTTAAGAAAAGGCTAGTGAAGTCCTACAACTCAGTAATAAAATGCCAAGCTTCTCAGTAAAATATGGGTAAAGCATTTGAACAAACCTTTTATGAGGAAGATTCACAAGTGTCCAATAATCATATAAAAAACATCATTAATCATCAGGAAAAGGAAAATTAAAACCACAGTGGGGTGCCATTACACACTCACCAAAATGGAAGAGTTTAAAAAGCCTGACAACTTCAGATGTCAGCAGAGAACTGGAACTTCTGGAAACCTCATAAACTTAAGTTGAGAATATAAAGTCTCTCACTTTGAGAGACATTCATGCATTCATTTTATTCCTAAATATTGACTCGGGAGAAATGAAAACTTACATACACAAAGACATTTGTACCAGAATATTCATAGCAGGTTTACTCAAACTAGGTAAGACCTAGAAATATTGCAAGTGTCCATCCATCAGAGAACAGAAAACAAACTTTGGTGTATTTATACTACTCAGTTATCAAAAGGAGTGAATCTTGACAACAGGTAACAACATGGAGGAATCTTGAAAACTTCATGCTGAGCGAAAGAAACCTTACACAAGTTCATACTGTATGTTTTAACGTATGGGGTATGCTAGAACAGACCAGATTAACCCCAAGTAGGAATGATCTCTGAAAGGTTGCGGAGGGAGTGTGGGAGTACTGCTGAACCCAGAGATGCAGCTGAACCCCAGCACTAAGCAGAGGGGGGAGTTGCCAGCTGAGGCAGCCAGGTCAGCCCTGAGGTGTCCCCCAAGAGCTGAATGAGCCGTTCTTTCCCTGGGCTACTAACCTGCTCCAGATCTGAGGTCTCATTTCATGGGTGAAGTTGCCAGTTTCATTGAGTAATACCAAGTAAATAATAAGCTGAATATTTCCTTCTCCTTTAAGATTTATAGTTTTCTTGTTATATTTTTTACTTGTTAAAATGAGCAAATATATAAGAAACCGTTTAAAGAAGAAATAAGAGTGCAGTTTAGATATCCTCCCTATGACAGGTAGATTTCTGAAATGGCCCCCAAGATTCCCACTCCTTGATTTAGACACCCTGAGTTGTCCCCTCCCTTTGAGTGTGGGCAGGGCCTGCGAACATTATTTGTATCACTCTCAGTCGTTATGCTACCCTTGAGGAAAAAAGGGAGATGATCCTACTATCCTGGGTGGGCCTGACCTAACCAGGAGAGCCCTTAAGAGAAGCAGCAGCAGACACTCCTGCTGGCCTGGAAGAAAGCAAACAGCCATGTGGTGAACAACCTATGGAAGGGCCATGTGGCTAAGACCTGAGGGCAGCCCCTAGTTGCCATCTTGCCAGAAAATGTGACCCCAGTCCTACAACCACAAGGAATAAAATTCGACCAACAACCTGAATGGGCCTGAGAGGATCCTGAGCCCCACATAAGGTCATAGCCCCCAGCCAACACCAGATCAGCCTGTGAGACCCCGAGCAGGGAGCTCAGCTCCGCTGTGCCTGGACTTGGACCCATGGAAACTAAAAGGTGATATGTTTTAAGCCACTAACTTTTGTGATGGTTAATTTTTTTATGTAGCGATTGAGAATGATTATATGCACATATCCAGTGCCTTTGGTAGACACTGTAAAGTTCTTAGGCTTGGGGAAATGGACTAGAAGTAAGGCAGGAGGCTAGCACGGCGGATGGGGCTTGGACCAGACTCCTTGGAAACCTAATCACAGGGAGACTTGGAAGGAGTCCTGGGAGCATCTGAGAGGCATGTTTCCTGAACTGAGTCAAGAGGAGGGGACTTTATCCTGAGCTGTGAGCTGGCGGTGTCTGAAACCTCATGGTCTGGATGTGAGCAGGGTGTTTCTGTGTCCTTAAGTGGGATAGGGAGTATTTCCTGGGAAAGAAGGCTCGTTCTCTCACTGATGAGTGTAGTTGTATTAATACTGTTTATTGGGTGGTTTATACTTTCACCGTCCTGTATACTTCGGCTGTGGCTTGGTTTCCTGTGGGTATTTATTCCTAGGAGGACCTGGTGGGAAGGCATGCTGAGCTTGTCCACCCTGAATCACAGATGCTTGCGTCTGGACATGTCTTTAGAGGGTCCCATCCTGACTCCTGGCACCTCCGGCAGAGGGTCCTGCAGCTTCTGCTCTTACCAGTCCAGCAAGTACAGCTTGGATTTGTGAGGCTGTCCCATTCTTAGGCAGCTTGAGTGGTTTTAGACAGTGTTTCTAAAGATAGAGTCCCTCAGATATATGAACATAAGTAATATCTCCTTGTAATTATCTCTCTTCATTTAAACATCATTTTTTCCTTAATTGTTCTACTTCTGTAAAGAGTTCCAGAATCCCCACTCTCCTCCTTGGACACGCTATGGAAACACAGTGATGCTCTAGGTAAACTAGGTGTCAACATGGCTCAATGCTACCTTCTTCCATTTGGCACTGACTAATATGCGGTAACTATTGACTAATTCAAATATTCAGACAAGATTTAGTGAACTCTCATGGGTGCCTGGAATTTGCAAGGATCCAAGGGCATAAACATAAAATGACATAACTCCACCCACTTATTACCAGAACACTTAAAATTTAGTTGGAGAAATAGCATGTGAATGATTAATAGAATACCATATGAGGATCATGTGATAAGTATGAGTTAATAGCATCACGGAAATTATGGATGTTATGTAATATCCAGTTTCTCTTTTTCTTCCTCTACAGCAAGTTTCATGGAATGTTTGCTTTGGGGAATGCTCAAACTCTTTGAGGAGATTTGTAGAGTGTCCCCCTCCCCCTGTAACACCAGTACCAGCTGCTGCAGCTGTGGTGGGACGCAGCCCCAAGGCTGTCTCCTTGTTTGAATGCTAGAAAGAATTTGAATTAAAGACACTGTATCTCATGTGAAAGGATGGGGTAGAATCCCCATGCAGGCCACCTGAGGATACTTCTCTTGGTCTGTTCTTGAGAAAGCATGACTCTTGCCAAATTCAAACCTGATTCTGAGAAAGCCTCTACTTTTCTTTTTGCTTTCACAGGAACTGTAGAAATAGGGGAATTGTTAAACAACATCAGTTGATTATAATACACGAGATATAGTATGTGAGAAAGTCTCTGGACAAATGAATCAGTTTCTCCAACAAATAAATGAAAATAATAAAAAAGAGGGAAGAGGAACTCATAGATTAAAAGACAGTTAAGAAATACATGACATATCCAAACCAAATGAGGACAAATTGTTTAGATCTGGATTCAAATGCTCCAATTGTAAAAGCCTTTCTGAGATAATGGGAAACATTTGAGCACTGACTCTGTATTGGGTATTTAATAATTGTTATTTTTATGTGCATCAAAGATAGAGATTTTGGCTGTCTTAGAGGAGTTGGTAATCTTTAATGATAAACACAGAAGTATTTATGGGTGAAATAATATATTTCTGTATTTTTAAAAATGTAAAAAAATATAAAAAATGTCAAAGGGGTAAAAAAAAAAAAAAACCACTGTAGTAGATATGAAGAGAATGGAGAATTGAGGAAACCAGGATCTTCATCTTTTGTTAACAATGTGTTGAAAATGAGTGGTGGATTCTTAGTTTTTCTTTTTGTTTTTCTCTTTTATTATGTGTCTTAAATTTTTAATTATAAAATGTTTAAAAACATGGTCATATGCAAACTATTTAAATATTAAGATTCTTTTCTCTTTGCCACAATTTTATGTGTTTTTCATGACAATACACTTGTAATTATTTTGGTAACCTTTCAGTATTAACCTGATAACTGTTTTAAAAATATTTTATTAAAAAATTTAGGGGCACCTGGGTGGCTCAGTTGGTTGAGTGTCCGACTTCAGTTCAGGTCATGATCTCATGTTTGTGGGTTCGAGCCCCGCGTCGGGCTCTGTGCTGACAGCTAGCTCAGAGCCTGGAGCCTGCTTCAGATTCTGTGTCTCCCTCTCTCTCTGCCCCTGTCTGCTCATGCTCTGTCTCTCTCTGTCTCAAAAATAAATAAAACATGAAAAAAATTAAAAAAAATAAAAAATAAAAATTTAAATTATTTTTAATGTTTTATTCATTTTTTGAGAGAGAGAGAGCAAGCAAGGGGAGGAGCAGAGAGAGGAAGATACAGAATCCAAGGCAGGCTCCAGGCTCTGAGCTGTGAGCACAGAGCCCAACATGGGACTCGAACTTATGAACCATGAGATCATGACCTGAGCCAAAGTCAGAACTCAACTGACTGAACCACACAGACACACCTAAAAATATTTTATTTATATTGCAATTCTCACATTGATATCAAAGGCAAGGGATATAATTTGAAGGGACTCTCCAGTCTAGGGAGGAAGACTACATAAGTAAAGCAGTTCTGTGTGCTGCCTAGCTTGGCCCAAACAGATAGGCTGCTCTTTCTAAGCATCCATCAATTATTGACATGTTATCAAATTATTATTATTATTGTATTTTTAATATTGATTTATTTTTGAGAGAGAGAGAGACAGAACGTGAGTGGGAGGAGGGGCACAGAGAGAGGGAGACACTGAATCTGAAGCAGGCTCCAGGCTCCAAGCTGTCAGCACAGAGCCCTATTTGGGGCTCGAACCCACAAACCCTGAGATCATGACTTGAGCAGAAGTTGGACATTTAACTGACTGAGCCACCTGGATGCCCCTTCAAATTATTATTATTATTATTAACATGTGAAAAGCTATACCTATTTAATATACATTACTTGATGAGTGTGGGCATGAGTTCACAGTCATGAAATCATCATCATCATCAAGGTCATCACCTTCCAGTTTCATTCTGCCCTCTTTATTGTTATTATTTGTGGTAAGAACACTTAACATGCGATCTATCTTCTTAGCAAATTTTCAGTATACAGTGTGTTGTTAGCTGTAGGGACCATGCTGTATACTAGATCTCCAGAACTTGCCTTACATAATTACATTTTTAACTTTTTAAATTTTAATTTCAGTACATTTAATATACAGTGTAATATTAGTTTCAGGCATACAATATAGAACACCCTGTGCTACACACAACATACAGTACCCTGTGCTCACTACAGGAAGTGCACTCCTTTATTGCCATTAACTATTTAACCCATCCCCTTACCCACTTCCCCTCTGGTAACCATCCGTTTGTTCTCTATGGTTAAGAGTCTGTTTCTTGGTTTGACTCTCTGACTTTTCCAGTTTGCTTATTTGTTTTATTTCTTAAGTTCCACATATGGGTGAAATCATATGGTATTTGGCTTTCTCTGACTGACATTATACTCTCTAGCTTCATCCATGTCATTGCAAATGGCAGGATGTCATTTTTTATGGCTGAATAATATTCCATTGTGTGTGGGTATATGTGTATATATATATATATACACATATATATATATATATATATACACCATACCTTCTTCATCCTTTCATCAATCCATGGATACTTGGGCTGCTGCCACAATTTGGCTACTATAAATAAAAAATTTTAACGCAGGGGTATGTGTATCTGTTTGAGTATTTTTGTATTCTTTGGGTAAATACTCAGTAGTGTAATTGCTGGCTATTTCTATTTTTGAGTTGTTTAGCAATCTCCCTACAGTTTTCCAGAGTGATTGTACCAGTTTGCATTCCCACAACAGAGCAAGAGGGTTCCTTTAAAAAAATGTTTTTTTAATGTTTATTTATTTTTGAGACAGAGAGAGACAGCATAAATGCGGGGAGAGGAGAGAGAGAGAGAGAGAGAGAGGAAGACACAGAATCAGAAACAGGCTCTAGGCTCTGAGCTGTCAGCATAGAGTCTAATGCAGGGCTTGAACTCACAAGCCATGAGATCACGACCTAAGCCGAAGTCCATGCTCAACGGACTGAGCCACCCAGGCGCCCCGAGGGTTCCTTTTTTTCTGCATCCTCATCAACCCTTGTTGTTTTTTGTATTTTATATTTTAGGTATTCTGACAGGTATGAGGTGATATCTCACTGCAGTTTTGGTGTGCATTTCCCTGATAATGAGTGTGTTGAGCATCTTTTCATGCATCTGTTGACCATCTGTATGTCTTTTTTGGAGAAATATCTGTTTATGTCTTCTACCCCTTTTTAATTAGATTATTTGGGTTTTTCTGTGTTGAGTTATATAAGTTCTTTATATATTTTAGATGTTATCAGATATGTCATTTGCAAATTTCTTCTCCCATTCAATAGGTTGCTATTTAGTTTTATTATTTCTTTTGCGGTGCAGAAGTTTTCATTTTTTTAAATTAAAAAAATTTTTTAATTAAAAATTTTTTATTTGAGAGAGAGAGAGAGAGAGAGAGAGAGAGAGAGAGAGAGAGCTCAAGCAGGGGAGAGGGGGAGAGGGAGAGAGAGAATCTTAAACAGGCTCCATGTGCATGGAGCCTGACACAGGGTTTGATCCTATGAACTTGGGATCATGACCTGAGCCAAAATCAAGAGTTGGAAACTCAAATGACTGAGCCACCCTGTGTCCTGGAGTCCTGATTTTTGTACAAAATTGTCAATTTTAAAAAGGGAAAATAATATAATCAGTGAAACTCTTTGCAGAGTAACAAAAGAGCTCTACATCTGGCATTTCTGGTGCTGACCATTGTTGTAAGCACATTGCACAAATCTGTAGTTCTAGGTAAGAATCATCTGGATGTGTAGGGGGCTAGAATGAAGGAAAGAAGGACATGGGGGGTTCCATAGCTCAGGTGAATCACCTGGAATCCTCATGGTGGAGCAGAGGGATGGCCTGATCTCTGCGCTGTCCTCTCTTCTGCTGACCTGTCCCAGGGCTGCCTGTACACACTCTGCTGACAGGCGATGTTGCATCTCTCCCACATTCTGCATCTCTCTGCTCTCTTCCCCTCTGTTCCCTGGATATTAGTTGGGGGAAGTGAAAGAGGAACAATAAAACTCTCCAGTGAAAATGCGAAGTTACAGGCTTTTGTTCCTAACTAGCCTCTGGTGAAACTCTCTACAACTGAAGAACTTAATTAGTGAATCGAACTTCTGTTCAAAACCTATACAGAAATCTATAGGCACTGAGCAAATTCTGTTCTCTTCTGGCCTGTTGTTGCCCTGGAGCTGTTACAAAGGAAGTGTCACTACCATGGTTTCCTATTTCAGGAAAAGAGAGATCCATCAGCCAAAGAGGCGGGACTTTCTCAAATTGCCTATATGTAGGCTCTGCAGGGGAGGGAGAACCTCTAACAGCAGTGGGAAAATGAATTTCCCTGAGTGACAGCTCATCATACAGATAAGTAAGGGTAGAGCTTTCAAAAGAGCCCTGCCCTCAATCTCAAAGATTGTGCTCAGAATGACACCTGCAGAAGCCCAGCACTTTCTCTGACCAGTTAATGAGAGGTAAGAAGGAGGCATTTCTTGCACAGGACTTTCAGAAGAGGGTCCAGGCTGGACCAGAGGGACTCTTCCCTCATGTTCTCTGGCAAGAAACGGGGACTGATATGCTCCTCTATCAACCCATGCTTAATGGCTCATAACGTCGATAATAACAGGGTGTCCCCGAAACCTTAGTATGGTTGTAAGCTTTAAGAACTTCACAAGTGTAAGTGCTGTGAAATTACAAAAACATAATTTGAAAGTTGAATTATTTACATCTCATATATACTTATTGTGATTTATGACTTTTAGAAAATTAATTTTTTCAGGTTCTGTCACTATGAAAGATGAAGCAAAAGAAAAAAATTAAACTTTTATTTTTCACAAAACTATGTAGACATATAAGAGATGTAAATTAACTTTCAAATGATTTTTTTAGGCATAGCATTAATACTTCTAAATTTATTAAAGCTTAAAACATAGCTAAGACTTTTGGAACACCCTGTTATTATCAACCATTAGAATGATGCCTGTATAGTATTCATATAGCATATGTGCTATCATAATTCATTTATGCAATGACTATATTTTCAATTTAATAACTAGGTGCTAGGCACTGGGAATTCAGCAATGACCGATATAAAAGTTCATGTTCTCATGAAATGTATATCATTTTTTCAGTGGTTCAGTATATATAACATTTCAGAGTTTGAGCCCAGTCATTATCAATACATACTTTAGAAATCTTTGTAAATTTTGAGATTAAGAAATGTGTGTGTGTGTGTTCCAAATAGACGTTCTTTAAAAAAACCATTATTTCACTTTATGAAGATAATCACGGAGGTCATTTGGGTTTGCACTGTTTAGGTTTGCACTGTTTAGTGCTCACAACTTTTAGTAGGCTGCCCGGCAATGCCACTACGGTTCCCATTAACTCACCCTCCATCTCACAGCCCTCCTTTCCTCAAACTACCAACCCTCTTTCTTCAGCCTGCATATTTTTTATTTCATGGAGGAAAAAGAAGCAGTCAGATATGAGAGCTTTTGTATCTTCCCATATAGAATCTTCTAACCAACCCAGATAGACTGCCTCCCCTCCGCCTCTGGATGCCCAGTGGGCTCTTGACTACAATCAACTCTACTACTTGTATACTGGAGACCTAATTCCTTTGACCTCTAAGGACTTTCTGAAGTCTCTTCTCCTCTGTACCATCATCTTTTCCCTCTCCACTGGATCTTTCCATCAGCATACAAACACACGTAATAAGACAAGAAGCTTCTGTGGCTCTAAATTCCTCTCTATTATTGCCTAGTTTCTTTGCTTCCATTTACAGGGAATCTCAGAAGGGTTGTCTACACCAGTTTTTTTTTTTTTTCTTATTCTCTTGAACCCGCTCAAATGAGGATTTTTTGCATCTCCATATTAGGGCTCAACTCAATGGCTACCATGTAACCAAATACAGTGGTCATTCCAAGTCCTCCTCTTTATTTTTAATACCATGTGACCCACTTGATCACTCTCCTTGAGGAACTCCTCTTTACATGACTCTAGAACACTGCTTACTGTCTGATGCTCTCAGTCTACTTTTCTGGCTCTTTATCTTGCTCAAGGTAGTGCATCATCCAAGTCTAGATTCTTAGACCTTGCTCTTCTCTCTCTACTCACTCCTACATCCTCTTTCTTTAAAAAGATTTTTTAAATGTTTATTTAAAAAATTTTAAAAATTTATTCATTTTTGAGAGAGAGAAAATGAGTAGGGGAGAGACAGAGAGGTGTCAACACAGAGCCTGATTTGGGGGCTCAAACCCACAAACTGCGTGATCTGAGCCAAAGTTGGATACTTAATCAACTGAGTCACCCAGGTGCCCCTATTTATTTTTTAGAGAGAGAGAGAGAGAGAGAGAGAGAGGGAGAGGGAGAGAGCATGAGCGAGTGGGGGAGGGGTAGAGAGAGAGGGAGACACAGAATCTAAAGTAGGATCCAGGCTCTGAGCTGTCAGCACAGAGCCTGACATGAGGCTCAGACTCACAGACCTCAGGATCATGACCCGAGCAGAAGTTGAGCACTTAACTGACTGAGTCACCCAGGTACCCTTCCTAAATCATTTTTCTTAGCAGATGATGCAGATTTATATTTCCAGCTCCAATATCTTTCTTTAGCTCTAGACTGGTATACTCAGCTGTTGCCTCCAGATCTCTTGGGTATCCAGTGGGCATTTCAAACCTAGTTTTTCCAAAATAAACTCATTTTCTACATCCAAATGTATTCCTTTAGTTGCCTCTATTGTAGTAAATGGTAGGCCATGTACCAGGCCAATACTTTGTAGTCACTCTTAGGTTTGACATTTTACCATCTTCAATGCTGCCACTCCTGTCCACTCAAGTCCTTATTCACCTTTGGCTGTTCCTGTACAACTGTGATAGCCCTTTAATTAGTTTCCTTGCTTCCAATGTCACCCCCACAGAACCTGTCTACATAGCAGTCAAAATCATCTAAAACATCTAAACGTTGAATTTGATCCTGACACTCGCTGCTCAAACTATGCATTGGCTTCCCACAACTGGAATACATTTTTAAGTCATGTGCCTCAAGACCCTTCCTGATGTGGTCTGTGCTTACTTCTCTGAACCCATTTCTCACCACTCATCTCATCACTGCTCTTTAGTGTACTGATTCTGCTGTTCCTCAGGATCACCTCATGAATGTCTCTACTGCAGATATGGGCCTGGAATGTGCCTCCACTCTGCAGCTTCCCAGCTGATTCTGAACCTCATTCATGACTCTCTTGCAATGTTGCTTCTTCAGAGAGGCCCTTCCTCACCATCCTGGGTAAAGCAGCACCCTCTCTGAACCCAGCACTCACACCTGATCTCCTTACCCTACTTTCTATTTTCATAAAACTTATTCTTTTTTGATAGTAAATTATACCTTAGTGGCACAAGTTTATTAACTACCTTGCTCTATTAGAATAGAAATTCCACAAGGGTGGGGTCTTTATTTTGTTGGCTCTTATCTCCAGTGCTTTGAATTGTGTCTTGACAGGAGATACTCTCCAGATGTGTATTGAATGAGGAAGGTGATGTGGGGTAGAATTAGACCACATCTTACACTTACTCCCAATGCTTTCTCCTCTCCTTTCTCCTTTTCTTTCTCCACAAACTTCTCCATTCTTCTTCTCCTCTTTTGCCTTCTCTTTCTTCTTCTTCCTCCTCCTCCGTTCCCTCCCCTTTCCTTTCCCCTCCTACTTAAAAAAGTTACTTTAAAAAATATACCAAGATGCAGAAGTTGAAATGATAGAAATTATCCCGTTTCTTATGTGTCAACGTGTGTGTATGTGTGTGTGTGTGTGTGTGTGTGTGTGTGTGTGTGTGTGTGTAGTGGCAGAAGGAGGGAGAAGCAGTTGAACATAGGGGGCAGGTGAGCAAATGACAGAACTCTGCCTTTAATGACAGAAGTATAAGAGAAAGTCCTCAATTGGAGGTACATGCTAGAATTAAGGGGACATGCATTCTACTTTCTTGGGTGCTGCATGGAGGCTCAGCTCCTTGGCTCTCTCTTGTGCAGATGCTACTGGGGAGTACAGCTGGGGAGTCAAAAGGAGTCACTCCCATTCCATCAGTTGCTAGTTACATCTAGGCACCATCCATAAGATGACTGTTGGATGGATGGGAAGTTGGTATCACAGCTTCTTTCCTTTCCTCTGCTTTATTAATAAATAAGTTTGGCTTTGGAGTCTGTATTTTCTGCCCTCTGGCGTGTAGTAGGAAGCACAGTAACACACACACACAATGTAATCCTGCCTTTATTTGTTGAATTAATCCAGGGAACACTGAGAATAATTCCCAAAGTGAGTAGATCCTGCTTAGTGACTAGGTCTTAGAATTCTGTACAAGGCAGATTTCAAAGGAGTGCCCCACTCTGTCGTTACCTCCTTTTTTCAGCACAAGGGCAGTACCTTTCTGCTGCTTCTGTAAACTTGAAGTTAACATGAAAATGATACAGAATCTCCAGCGACTGGCCAGTTTACCCAGACCAGGAAAGGAGATTTTTCACAGGCTCTGGGAACCCTTGGCTTTCTCTCTAGGCAGCTCTGGAGAGCAAGCTGGGGTTAAAAAAGGAATTTTCATGGTTTGTGAAGGAAGTCCTACACGGCTTTAAATTTATGAAAAGAATCTATGTGGCCAACAGAGAATTAATTATAAAGGGATTTAGTAAAGAGTGCTTGAGTTTTGGTTCATTTAAAAGTACCCACTGTCCAACTGAGAGTTGAACAAATCTGCTCCCTGCATTTCTTCTGTCAATTGACGTGCAACTTTTTAAAGGGTTGATTTTTGTCAGGCACAGAAGCATAGGAATCTATTCTATCTGCTCGTCTCTAGTGACATGTATTAAGTAGAGCCCAGTGGTATGGTTTAGAGATTGGGGGAGTGGGGCATGGCAGGGAAAGCTGAACATGAATAAACACGAAGGTCAAGAAACCCAGCGTACAGAGTTTTGTTATTCTTTCAACATTTGTCACCAGGTGCTTGCTTCAAATAAGTCTGGCTTTGAGAAATGGCTGTTAAGACTTGCTTAGATGTGACAGCTGTAAAAGTCCCTCATGAACTCTGAAAAGGCAATCTCAGCCCAGCTGCTCATGTTTTGGGCTATCCAGAATGAAAATGCTGTTAGCAACTGATTCATTTCCCCTCCTGCACTGGCTTTGACAAAGGTTCAGTGCCAAAGATGAGACTGGGTTTCTTAATGTTCTTCCCCTTTTCTGGACTTAACAATGGCCCTGCTTTCTGGACTACCAGGGGCTTGCAAGAGGAATATCAAACCTGGTGGGTAATGAGGGGTGATTAGAGTGAGCAGTGAGCACAGAAATGATCTCAGTTTGGGAAAGTCTGAGTTCCTGTGATCACCTTGCAAGGTAGACCCCGTGGAGCCCCCAAAGAGAGGGAAATAGGCCAAATTAACCAAACGCATGCAGGATTTTACTGAGCCTCACACACACATTAAGGCAACCTTGGAGAATTTCCTTGAGGTAATTGATTGGTGTAAGGAGTTGCACAGAATTACTTTCAATAAAATTGTTTGCTACACACCTATTTGTAGATAGACCTGTCTCTCTTTGGGGATTGTTAACACATGGAGGGCATAAATCATTCTCATAATTGTTATTCTCTCATTATAAATGACAATGTCCTTCATAAATTCTAGCATTTCGCACACTTTAGTTCCTCAAGTCATTGTGTTTTAGGAAGTTATGGCACTTGGAATCAACTACAAGAAAAACCATGTTGGGATTTGGAACCGGGGCTGAGGATGGTGGGTGGCTCCTTACTTCCTGTCAACTTCATAACAAGGACTATCTGCCTGTGTGTACTTTGCTAAAGAGTCCATACTTGGGATCCCACGGGTGGCTCTTATGCTCTACATCCCTACCTGTCACAATCCTATTTATCCTTCATGGTCTAGCCCATATATCACTACCTCTAAGAAGCTGGCTCAGATCCCTCTATGGAAATGAACTTTCTCCTCTATCCCTGGAACAGGGTTTCTTAATCTTAGCATTATTGACATTTTGTGCTGGATAATTCTTTGTTGTTTGAGGGTGGGTCAGGGGTAGAGGACACTGTCCTGCACATATTAGGATGCTTAGCAGCATTTCTGGCCTCTATCTACTAGAGGCCGATAGTATGCCCCAGGTGTGATGACCAGTGTCTCCAAATATTGTCAAATATCCCCTAGAGAGCAACAACCACTCCCGATTGAGAATCACTGTCCTGCAACAATTTCTTTGGATGATCATATAAGCCTTGTCACATCTCCTTTTATTAGTATGTATATTTGCCAGATATATTTCAACCTCTTTGAGTGTGTATAACCTATATTTTTCAATTTGGAAACTCTTTCCACCAAATGCTTATCATGCATTTTTTTAAATTGCTGCATCACAAATTGCCACAGATTGAGCAGTTAAAACAACACCTATTTATTAGTCACGGTCCTGTGGATCAGAAACCTGGCTTGGCTTGACTGGGTTCTTTGGGCATGATCTCATAAGCTGTCGGCTCAAACAGGCTCTTACATGGAGGTTCAAAAGAAGCGCATTCAGGTTGTTGGTGGGATCCAGTTTCTTTCAGTTACAAGTTTGACACCCCTATTTTCTTACTGGCTGGGAAGTCTGGGTGCTCCTTATTGCTGGAAGCCACCTGCATTCCTCTTCATGTGGCTCCCTCCATCTCCAAGCCATCAAGGTCATGTTGAATCTCCCTGTGCTTCAAATCTCTGACTTCTCCTCTCTGACTTCCTTTTGTGGCTTCTCTCTGTCTCTCTGTCTCTGTCTCAGTTTATTTATTTATTTATTTGAGAGGGAGAGAGAGAGAGAGAGAGAGAGAGAGCGCGAGCACTAGTGAGGTGCATGAATGGGGAAGGGGAGGAGACACAGGACTTGAAATCACCAATTATGAGATCACTACCTGAGTCAAAATGAAAGGTTGGTCACTTAACCCACTGAACCACCCAGGTACCCCTGGTGGCTTCGCTTCTGCCTACTTTTGCCACCAGCCTGAGAAAGTTCTCTGCTTTAAAGGCTCATGGGATTAGATAGCCCTGTACAGACAATCTCCTCTTTTAAGATCAATTGTGCTGTGTAATTAGACAGAATCATAGGAGTGATATCTCATTACATTCGAAGGTTCCAGAGATTAGGTGTATTACTTACATAATTGAGGTCTCTGGGGAGAGCAGGGCAGGCCTTCCAAATAACTGCAAAATCCTTTGAGAGAGCAAGGAATGGAGATTGGCTCAGAGTGTTTATTGTGGTTGGGTTGGAGCCACTGTGAATGTTTCTGTGCAGTAGGAGGGGCTCCCATGGTTTCAGTCTTTCCTTTGGCACCTGGGCTTTCTTATTGGCTTACCCAGGTGTGCAGCAGAATTAGGGAGGGGGAAGGAGAAGCCTTACAAACTGTCATCAGTCAAACATGACATGCAGTCAGACTCTTTATAACATAACTGATCATTTTATAAGGCTCTGAACAAAAAATGTCCATCGTCTGATGAGTGGATCAAGAAGATGTGGTATATAAGCACAATGGAGTATTACATGGCAATGAGAAAGAATGAAATATGGCCATTTGTAGGAAAGTGGATGGACCTTGAGGGTGTCATGCTAAGTGAAATAAGTCAGGCAGAGAAGGAGAGATACCATATGTTTGCACTCATAGGTCTAACAGGAAAACAGGAGAAACCTAATGGAGGACCAGGGGGAGGGGAAGAGGGAAAGAGAGTTGGGGAGAGAGAGGGATGCAAAACTTGAGAGACTATTGAATGCTGAAAATGAACTGAGAGTTGAAGGGTGTCGTGTCCCACCCAGGCCAGCAGGGCGGAAAATCCTTGAGGGTTCTTTTTCTGAGGGAGGGAGAGAAAAACAGGGCAGGAGGGAGAGACGCAGAGAGTGAAGACAGCACACACCGTTTCCGATCAAGCCTCTGTCTCCTTTATTCTTCTTCTTCTCCCTAAAACATTGTCTCTTAAATAGCGATTTGGGGCGGGGAACTGACCCGGATCGGTTACCAGGTAAGCAGAGTCAAATGCATATCAAAAGAAGCGCCCAGACTTGCCTTTGCAATGCTGGGGAGGGGGAGCTAGCACTGAATAATCCAAAATGCGGTTTTGATCTTTTGTGCACCTTGGTCACTCTACATCTGGCCCAGCAAGACCGACGCCAAAATCATTTTGACCAGGAAATGGCAATCTCCAGCCTCCAGATGCAAATCTTGTTTACTGGTTCACTCTGGGAGAGTGATAATCCTTGCCTGAGGCAGCCAGGACCCGTGGCGGCTCCTGACAGAAGGGGAAGGGGGAGGGGGGAAAAGAGGTGGTGGTGATGGCGGAGGGCATTTATGGGGAAAAGCACTGGGTGTTGTATGGAAACCAATTTGACAATAAACTATTTAAAAAAAAAAGACAAAATCAATTGAAATCTTTTTCAATTTCCTTTCATTTGTTCATTGGGATATTCTTAAGTAGTAATGAAATTCATCAGTTTATTAGTCTTCTGTCCATGAGGTGTTTTCCTTTGGTTTTCAAAGTTTCGACAATGTGTTCTCTCTCCCCTACCTCTACTTTAAAAGATGGTAGAAGAGAGGTTTGCTAATAGTCAGTATTCACACTCACAATGTGGTCACTCCCTCCAGGAAGTAAGAAGACCTGAACTACACTTTTATAATAACTTTGTGACACCCAATTTTGATTTTATTTGGTACATTGAGAGATGGATTTCTATAATCACTAATAGAATTATTATTATAGTGGCTATGCATATTTTCTCTCACAGAGAAAAGAGCTATTTTAGGCAGCATTTTTTGCTTGAGTTTCATTCTTGATACTTTGATTACATTTGTTCTGGAATGATGTAGTCAAGGTCTTGTAGTAATACAATCTGAAGATAAAGTGATGATTAATTGAACCCATTTCTTCTCTGATAATGAAAGGATCGTCACATGGGAAATGCCCACGGGATGTCCCAAGTTTGCAGTACAGGACTTCCAAGCATCTCCTGACACAGACTATGGCAGAATCAAAAGTAAAAATGAAGGCTGGAATGATGGACTGAAACCAGCAAGAATATAGTGAGACTCTTGGGAAGCACATCAAGGGATGCATGGAGTAGTTGTCTTCTGATGGGAATAGATGTTATTAATCTTATAATAACTCTTCCTTCACAAGGTGTGATATCCTTTTATTTAAACATATCTTTGTTTACACTGAGGAAAGATGAGTACTTCTAGCAGAGCCTTGCTTGAAGTTCCCTTTGTTTTGGAACTGGGATTCTGTGCGCCAGCCCAGTTGAATTAAATACGGGCAGTGGAGAGTTTTAGTTTGAAGAGACACCGTGCCCGCGGGTGGCTGTGGGGGTTTGTGTTTGTGTGCACGTGTGTGGTTTTGGTTAGTTGACTTATACCTACTCTGAATCAAGTTGAAATGCTCAAACGTCCTTGATATACTAGAGAGCATCGGTTGTTAAACGGTTGTCCACAGATCTCTGGAGGTACCCAAATTCATTTCAGAGGATATGCAAGTTTGCCGCTATTTTTGTAATAATATTAAGACGTTCTTTTTCACTATTGATATTTACACTGATAGCTCAAAAGCAGTGGTGAGTAAATTTCTGGCTCCTTACCATGAATCAAAGCAGTGGCACCAAACTGTACTGGTGGGGATTGTAGTTTTCACTGCCAGGCCTTTGCAGTTTTTTTTTTTTTTTAAACCAGCTTTACCTAAGAATGTCCTTGATAGGGGCACCTGGGTGGCTCAGTCAGTTGAGCATCCAATGCTTGGTTTCAGCTCAGATCATGAACTCATGGTTCATGAGTTAGAGCCCTAGATCAGGCTCGGGGCTGACTGTGTGCAGATTGCTTGGGATTATTTCTCTTTCTCTTTCTCTCTACCCCTCCCCTGCTTGCATACTCTCTTCTCTCTCTCTTTCTCTCTCTCTCTGTCTCTCAACATGAATGAATAAACTTAAAAAAATTAAAAAATTAAAACATTAAAAAATGAATGCCCTTGATGAAACAGTAAAAACTATTAATTTTACCAAATATCAACTTTTGAGTGTATGTTTTTTTTTTTTCCAAAATATTTATTTATTTTTGAGAGAGAGACAAAGTGTGAGCAGGGGAGACACAGAGAGAGAGGGAGACACAGAATCTGAAGCAGGCTCCAGGCTCCAAGGTGCCAGCATAGAGCCTGATGCAGGGCTTGAACCCACAAACTGTGAGATCATGACCTGAGCTAAAGTCGGACGTAAACTGACTGAGCCACCCAGGGGCCCCGTGAATATATGATTTTTAACATCAGACATAGGTATGAAAGAATTATAGAGATGACTCAGCCGCCACAGTTGTAGAAAAGCCGACCCTTGTAATGAATCCTGAATGCTATATGTCATTCCT
This sequence comes from Suricata suricatta, assembly GCF_006229205.1. Classification (NCBI taxonomy): domain Eukaryota; kingdom Metazoa; phylum Chordata; class Mammalia; order Carnivora; family Herpestidae; genus Suricata; species Suricata suricatta. The sequence goes on from NC_043701.1 coordinate 126,740,375, forward strand.
AGTGGCTCATTTTCTCTGACAGAACCCTGACTGATACAGATTTGGGGAGAGAGTCTGGAAGCTGTCTTCAAATATTTGCAATGCTATTAATGTGACCAAAGAAGTAGTTTTATTCTGTGTTGATTCAAAGACTAGAAAGAAGTCCCATTGGTAGAGGAGAGAGGCAGGATGAGGTTTGGACTCTGGAGACAGACTTTAGTTTGGCTTTGATGTTCGCTCTGCTATTTGCTGGCAGCTTTGGTTTTCTCATCTGTGAACTGGCAATAGTAATAGGACTCATTTCACATGATTGTTATAAGAATTACATGAGGTAATATTTGGAAAGTGTTTAGATAGCACTTTTCAAATAGTGAGCACTATTTAAGGTTCTGTTAAGATTTAAAAAGTTATAGGGAGATAGATTATGCCTCTTTAAGAATGTTTTAAATGATCACAGCTTTCCAACAAAGCAGTGGAATGCTGTGCAAAGAACAGAACCTCCTCTGATCCTTGGGAGGTAGCAGGAAAAAGAAATACAGATTTATCATCCATAGACTTAATTCCAGTTGTTGGCTCAGCCATTTGTTCACTGTGTCATCATAGCTAATCGTTTAGTCTCTCAAAATCTCCATGTCATCATCTACAATATAATTTAAGTGAAACAATGTGAATGAAGGTCCTTTGTTATCTGTAAAGTGCCCTATAAATGTCAGTCCTCGTAGTTTCCTTGAAAGCTTTGAGGCAGAATCTGGTTGAGCTTCTTTTTGTCAATGACACGAGAGAAAGGATTCTTGTATCAGAGAAGTTTGGACTAGATAATCCCTGTGGCTCTTTCCAGCTCAGAGGTTTTACCAACTGTTTCTCAAGGAGGCTTCCTGTCAAGGTTTGTGATCCTATTAAAGGCGTTAATAAGTGAAGGATTTTCTCTTTTTTCTTGACGGAGTGAATGAGACACAGCTGTACTAAATAAGAAAATTAAATCAATCGGTGGGGAAGGTTAGCTGTTTCTACATATCCGATCATCTCATTTGAGTCAAGGCTGTTATTTGTTATGGCAGACGTCCTTCTACATTTGAATTACAGGCGGCTCCACTTGGAGCGTGCAATTCCGTCTTCTATGTGAAGGTTTAGGACAATTTGACTTTCTAGTTTTCCCTCTCAGAGCTTCAGATTGTTATGGTTAAAAATAAAGTATTTATCTTCGGTTTAGAAATCTAATAAAACTTTGACAGGAGTGTGAAATAAAGCATCTCTTCAACAAATCCATCTCAATAACACTTCCCCACAATCAAAAAACCTTCAGGGCCCCTCCTTAATGACTTCTGAAGTTTTAGCGCTTTTGTACTAAGGATGTGAGAATGACTGGAAATGGATTTTAAAGTAGTGCTAACTTGTTTGTTTGAAAATCCACTCTCTGATTCAATTTTGAAAAGGATTTGAGAATATGCTTCCATTAAAATGGAGGTTGATGAAGTGATTACCTTAACAAGTCTACTATTTCCCTGGGATTTGGAATTAACCAGGGAATTGTTCCAAGGTAAAACCTGTGGAAAGGGAAAATAAGTCTCTGAGGTTGGAGTCAAGCCCCAGAGGAACAAGGGTAGCTGGCAATCTATCACACAAGGGCTGGGTGGTGGTGAAAGATGTGAAGGCCTTGGTACCTGGACCTAATGTGGACTGAAACAGTATTGGGCAAGTTTAAAAGATGTAGTGCTTCTTAAACCCTGGGCACATCAGAATTAACTGGGACATACTTTTAAGACTGTGATCGCCAGACCTCAGTATCAGATTCTAGTTCAATAGATCTGGAACACAGACTAGACATTTGTAGAATTTACATAAACATAAGTTTCCAGTGGATTCTGATGATCAGAATGACGTACCACTCAGGAGCTTAGGTTCACATCAAAAAGGGGAATTAAAAATTTTTAAGAATAGAGTCATTGTGGGTAACCTTAAAAAATTTTTTTTAAATTGTGTTTTATTTTGGAAATTTCCATATTTACCCAAAGGTTGAGAGAATAGTAGAATCAGCCATATCATATATAGTGTATCTGTCATAGCCTGGTTAAATAATTATTACCATGCTTCCAGTCTTGTTTCACCTGTTCTCCTTGTTTCTTCTTCCTCATTAAAAAAAAAAAACTAAAATATTTTAAATTTTCTTCTTTAGCGGGTGAGAACTTTTCACAAGAGTAACTGTCGTGCTGATGGGGTTTTGGAGTGGTGGGGGTCCAGAGCTGACAGCCAAGAAAGAATTCTTGAGATGTCTTTGGTGAAAGAAGGGGATTTTATTAAGGCGTGGAACAGGACTTAAGGGTAAAAAAAAAAAAAAAAAAAAAAAAGCTACCCTGGGGTTGTGAAGAGTGACTGATTATATACTATGGAGTTGGGGGAGGTAAAGTCAAAAGGGAGGCCTCCAGAAGGACTTTCAAATGCTAAAGAGTACTCCTAAAATACCAGAGGCCTTGCCATCGTCAAGCTAAGGTTGTTTTTTCCCTAGAAAGTCATTCACATTAAGGCCTTATGGAGTTCTTGGAGAAATGTTATACTCTGTATCTGCCTCAAGTATTTGTCAGTAGGCTTAAGGTTATAAGGAAATTTAATTTTACTTGCATTTCCTTCTTGCCTTGGTTTCCCACATCACTATGGAGGGTAGGGTCATTTGGGGGCTCCAGGAAACTGAGTCTATAGGTTTCTGGACAGTAGGCTATTGAAGATTGCCTTTTTCTTATAATTTACTAAGACATTTGTAAACCCATAGAGACTCAGGTCCTGAATGACTATGATCTCTGTCAGTTAACTGTTTTCTTTCCTTTCCTTTATTCTTGGGCACCAAGTAGTGCCTGAGGAATATCACACACATCTCACCTGGAGGAGGGGTGTTTGCAGGGTGTCAGCTTGGCTTATGCTCCCTCATCTATATTGTTATGCCCAGATTTTTAATATTGTCCCCCAAAACCAGAGATCCCTGGGGAGACCAAGTCACGCACACAAAAGCAAAGGGCTTTATTATTATTACGGGCTTAGGCTGGCCAGACCTAAGCTCCGGCTCACAGACTTTACCAGCATAGTGGATCCGTGCTGAGAGCCCCGAACAAAGGCGGGGCAGGGCCTTTACGGTTCGGGAAGGGGGAGTTACAGGAAATTGTGACACAGGTACAGGGGTCCAATCACTATCACCTATCAATATTGGCAGTAACTTTAACCATACATTGTTACTTTTGGTGGGAGCCGATCACAACATTTAGAGTATTGACCAATTACAGAGTGGGCCCAGGCCCCCCACGTAGGGCGTGACTAGCTTTCTAGGCCTGCCCTTAGAAAGGTTAAGGGTGTTAGCTGGCCTTTCCTGATTGGTGTTACAAGGGTGGTCTCTCCTGCTTTGGGCAACCTGTGCCCTTCTATTGTCTAATGATTCTGAGAAACTGACTCCTAGGCCTCCAAGGTTAGAGTCAGTTTGATTCAGACCTGTGTCCTTACAATATCATTATCATGTTTAACAAAATGACCAGTAATTCTGTAACATTATCTAGTAATACCCAATGTATATTTAAAGTCCTTGATTGTCTCAAAGTTGTCCCAAGAGCAAGTAAGTAGTAGGTGCTGGGATTTGAATTCAGGCAGCCAAACTCCAGCAGACTCTATAATCCATTAATTCATAGAAAGAGAAAGAAGAGAGTGTGTTGAAGTGTTAGACCTTTCCCTCCTGAAGTGACTTACTGAGAGTGAAACCCATGGACACAAACAGAGATGGTGAATGGGTTTATTTTAGTTTGGCTGAATAGCCCCTCCCAAGTGTTGGCAAGTCCTCAGGAGAGAGCCCCTCCGAGCGGGAGCTCAGGGTGGTTAAGGGCTTTGGCAAGACAAAATAAGTCATCATTTAGTTAACCAATCATAGTTTACAGCATTCTATAGTGGTCAATCATATTTCAACACACAAATGTTACTTTTGGTGGAAACCTATCAGTTTTAGAGTTCTTTGTCTCAAGAGGGGTTCGAAATGACCAATCATAGTTAGAAGGAGGAGGCAAAGAGGTTGTTTAACACAGAGTCTTGAAAAACAAGTTTAGCCATTAGGTTACAATCAATTGTTACATCTTAGGGCTTTACAGAGCCTAGTCGCTCAACCTTTAATTATTTACCAGGGATGGAGAGTAAAACAATGGTTGGTATTTTAGGGTCCAGTTTGACTCAAAGGGGTAGGGTCTTACAGAAGGCTATCTTCATGCACTGAATCTTGACTGATGGTCTTTAGAATCTTGGAGAGTAAGAACCAATTGTCCCAGATGAGGCAATTTTAAGCACAGAGAATTTGAAAAATGGGTTAGTTTCTGTGACTTAGTTTCATCATTATAAGTCCTTGTGATAATGGGGAATGGCCCTCTGTCCATATCTGGCAGACAGAACTGAATGCCACTTGGACATGTTCTTTCAGATTTGCTGAGTTACAGAGGCATTTTCTGGGAGGGAATACAGGTGCAGCTTTTTGACACAAGTTTGCCTTAGGTAATATCATCTAATCTCTTCATCATACATGGTTGTATTAAGCTTACTGAGGCTTGGCCTTTAGCCCTTAGGTTTAGGATGAAGCAAAATACAATAAGTGTTTAGTAAATATTGAATGAATAAATGGAATATAACTTGTATTTGGCACTCAATACACCGTAGATTAACTCTGCTTTATTAAATGTATGGTTCTAATTTATGGTACACTTTTTGTAAATAAAATGTTTGCATGTCATTTAAAATTTTGTGTATTCAGAGTTTTCTCTTAAGAGCTATCTGGAAATGAATTCTTCCTGAAGAGAGGCACCTTTATTCAATGAAAATAACATGTCCTAAGACAACTGTAAGACAAGAAATACATTTTGAATATTTTTCCTCAACAGATAACTGGTGTATACCTGTACTTTAGAGGCTTAAATATATGTCTTTAGTTAATATTGGTATAGGCCAGTAGGAGAAGCTATAGTGGCTAAAGAGTCAGAGTGGTTTAGAATGAGGAATAAAAATGAAATTCTTAACAGGATTCTTGGAGAGAAAAATCTCTGCTTTATTCAAAACTTCTCTGATGCTGGGCTTTACTCTTGACTCACCTAGTTTTCTGAGGTAGAGGCTGTTGGTTCTTACCTATAACTGCCTTCTTTTTTTCTCTCTGGACTCAGAGGTAGAGCACATTTCCCAGCCTGCCCAGTAAGTAGGTGGTCTCATGACTGAGTTCCAGCCAATAGGGTATGAGTGGAAATGACGCACATCACTTGTTGGTCTGGATGGTCTAACTTCTCATGGTCCCCATTCTCTGCCTCTGACTGTAGGCTGGATGCAGGCTGTCGGGCAGAGAACTCCTAGGCTCCTTCCATGTTGTGACCCTGACATCTCTGACAGCCTCGGAAAATTTATGAGAAATGAACCTCTACCATGAAAGCCACTGGAATATGGCTGTATTGCTGTAGCAGTTGGTTTAGGCTGACTTATATAGTTTCTAAACAGCAGGATGAAAATATGGAGTTGGGTCTCTTTAGGGATTTAGAGAGGTGGTATGGGAGAGTGGTTTAACACATGCGTGAACTTAGAAAACAAAACTACTTACCGGAATAAAGTCTAGTCCCATTATTGTTAAGTAGCTGTCAAAGAGCAAAATTCCTGTTCCCTTCCAGGTCTTTCTAGGCAGACTAAAAATCAAATTGACATGAGGAAGATTAACAGGAGAAAATCAAATTTAATTTAGTATGTATGGGCCCTCCACAGACATGGAAATTTCAAAGACTAGTCAGACAAAATAAAGTATATATGTTACTCTGAACTAAGGAGAAGGGGGCAGGGGTCTGGGACTTCAAAGAGAAAACATGCAATTCACAGGAAGACGAAAAAGAGTAACTGCTTGTTAAACAAATGTTTGCTGTCCCCCTCAGGAACAAAGGGACATAGAGGACTTGGCTCAAACAGGCCTTGCCATGCTCCTCCCTGTCTGCCATGCCTAGTTCACAGTATAACATAGTTCTCTACTGTAGTAGCTCTCTTCCTGAAATGGGTCATTTATCTAGATTCTTTTTATGCAGTTGTGGTGGACGTAAAGAGCTTTTCCTTAATCTGCTGGGTTTTGGTTACCTTTTTTAACTCAAAATAAAACTCAAGCCAATTTTCAAGCTGCTTGGGCAGCTTGGTCTTGACTCATACATAGTTATGTGACTTTGGATCAGTTACTTAACTTTTTTAGGTCTCAGTTTCTTTGTCTCTAAAATGGGGATAATTATAGTATCCACCTGAAAGGATTATTGTGAAAATGGAATGAAATTGCCTCTCAGAACAGATAATAACTATTCATAAAGTTAGCTATTATTATTAGAACCAACCATGGATACATTGTAATTTATTCAAGCACATTTTCAAACTGCTTAGCATGTTAGGGCAAGGTGTTAGGAAGGCATCTAAAGATTAGTGGTACTGATTTTTGCTTTCAAAGAGCCCCCCAGTCTGGGAAGACAATTGAAGGGCAAACCAATAATTACAGTATCCGAATGGTTTTGTGAATCTGTCAGCTTTTAAATGTGATGAATGTAATATATTAAATTTCCCTGTGCCAAAGATACGTATCAGTAGGTGGAGGTAGAAAAAGGATTTTCTTGGGGCACTAGGGTTGGTTAAGTGTCTGGCTTTTGATTTCAGCTCAGGTCATAATCTTGTAGTTCATGAGTTTGAGCCCCACATTGGGCTCCATGCTGATGGTACAGAGCCTGCTTCGGAGTCTCCTCTCTCTCTTTCTCTGTCCTTCCCCCACTCATGCTCTCTTCTCTCATATATATATAAGCTTAAAAAACAAAAAGGATTTTCTTGGAATATGTATGTGTATAATTAACTAGACTACTTTGCTGGAAGTCAATTGGCTCTTGTAACAGTGAGTGCTAAATACAGAGGTGTGGTCATTCCAGGGCAACACTTGGAGCCTTGTAAACAGCACAGGGTGTGGCACATTGGAACACTAATTAAACTTCCATTGAAACATTTTCAACTGTGTGTGGGCTTTGGAATCAAAGAGATATCCCTGAGGATAATCCTTCAAGAGCCTAGTAAACATATTTTTTTTCTGCTGTGTGAACAAATATTTTCTCAAGCTATTAGTTGCCAGGCACTGTGATAGGAGTTTTGTACTCAAAGATGAGTAAACAACACCCGAAGTCTTATGGAAAATATTTATTTACACAAATATTTACACCTTTATAAATGTTGTAATAGGTAGTATAAATGTTGTAATAGGTAGACATTCTAATTGTTGTGGTTTGGTGGGAGCCTGGAGCCCTGTGTCACATGACACGGTGTCAGGTAAGAGGCTTCAAGGTGTGATGGCTCAGCTGCTTTTCCAAGGAGAATGAAAGTTCACAGGTGAAGAGAGTAGTGACTTTGCAGGCAGTGGAGACAGGACCCTTTTCAATTATGACTCTTTGGTGTCATGGGGGATCTTAAAAAATGTCAAAGATCTTTGGCTCAAAGAACTGGGAGATTTTATTAAACACGTGACATCCACCAGCTATCAGGAGATCAGCAGACAAAGCTGCTAAGCCCAACTCAAGAGAATGTTTTACAAGCATTTCCTAAACCCCTTTAAGATTATTTTCTCAATCCAGACTCCTCCCGTGACTATAATGATTCTCCTAATGAAAGACGCAGGAGGACAAATTTTTGACATTTTCTTGTCCAGAGGTCTTGTCCTCTTTTCTAGTTTATGATTTATAATAGTTCAGCAAGGTGCTCTGAATATCCCAAGTTACCTAAAATTAACATATCAGTTAATTGGATTTGATACCATTAGAGGGATGGGGAAATATTCTGAAGCAATTGGTAGGACTCTAGGACATAAAAAGAAAGGCATTATGCAAATGTTTGGTTATTAAGATATTCTGCCTAGAGGGGATAAAGTCAGATAATGAGAAATGAATGTGAATCAAAGGTTCCTGTATGTTTTAATATTAAATTTCTTTAAGAGTAATATTTGGCTTCTTTAGCAACATGTTTTTGCCAACACAAAGGAAGAGAGGCATAAAAAAAGCACTCAGTGCTCTGGACCGTAATGTGGGTATGGGGTTTGGAAGTATAACAGAGGTGGGGTGAGAAGGTAGAAGGAAATTCTAAGACCCACAATGTCGATGAGTTCAATTATGGAGCACTTCACATATTGTGTGGGGCTACTTCTAATACAGATAACATTTTGTTCCTGAGCATCTAGTAAAAGGAATAACTTTGTTTATATACCTTTTAGGTTACAATACAAGCTTCCTTCCCATTCATCATGTCACGTGACTCTCACAGCATTTTGCAGGTAGCCTGGAGGCTGCCCCAGGTCACGCAATTAGAGATAGAGATGGATCTTTCTGACTGCACGTTCTCTCATTTACTTGCTGAAGACAATTGGGATGACAGACCATGAATAACTTATTATCTTTGGGCTTGAGATAATAATTGATAATCTGGGTGGTAATGAGATTTTTGAACTTGGTGAGATTTAATTCTGGGGTTACTGCATCTGACGTGAAGAATTCAGACCACTAACTTCAATGGGAATATTTTTCTGCTTGATTGAGACTTTATTGGCTCATCTCCTGGGCATTGCAGTCCCTGACACCTCAGATATTAATTGGGGGAATGCCCACTGACTGGCCCTGTAGGCCTTTTCTGAGAGATGCTGCATCGTCTAGTAGTGTGTGAACATCCAGTGGGACAGCTTCCATGGACTTCCATTAGCCCCCCATTATTCCCAGGCTCTCTAGAGGGGAAAAAACCTCTTTTACTGCATCCTTGAGTGGGGTGGACTATTCATTTTTTTCCTTCATCCTTTTCTGTATGAGTTTATAAATTTTCAGTCCATAACTTCAAAGTTGGAGAACTGAGCTGGAAAGGAATGTTTAAGTCGGATTCACATTTTTTTTTTTTTAACACCACAGTCAACTGTTTTGTTCCAAAATACTTTATTTTCGAAGTCTTGTCCTTCCAACAGGATTGTAAGTTACTGAAGGCAAAGACCTTTTTTCTAGATCATTTGTTTTTCACACACTATGTTTGACCCATTCTGCCTTTATATCTTGGTTTTATGAAGGCTTGAATAAAACCTTGTGTCATGTGGAAATTGCTGAATGGAGTGGTTAAGATTCAGGTGCTAGAGGCTGATGGCCTGGCTTTTAAAATTCCAGCTCCATCAGCTACTAACTGCATAATTTTGGAGAAGCTATGTAGCTACTCTAAGCCTGTTGCCATTTCCTTACCTGAAAACTGGGGATATTTGAACCTATCTAGTTGTGACATTAAACTGGATGCAGCACTTAAAGCACTTGACACAGGGCTTGACACACGATGATCAATAAATGTGAGCAATTATCAGCATCATTCATCATCATCACCACCATTATCATCATCATTTTTATTACCTTTATCATCATTGTCCTTGGGGTTGGCTGATGATAGTGCAGCTAGGTGCATCTATCATGTGTTAATTTTGGTTATTTTTGGCCTGGAAATAAGTACTTGGTGTTGTGACACAGGGCTCTGTCTTTGGCTTTCTTCTGATTTAGATAAACCTAGAAGGCATCATTGGCTGGTATAAGGAGACACAAATGTATGAAGATAGCAAATATAGAGCAGATAGAGTTAGAGTTTGAAATAGTGAGCTAAAACTGGCAAGGCTACATTTAGCAGAGATGAGGATATGGAATTGTTATTCAAATTAAAAGTCAAATTGTTAAAAATAAAATCACCCACCAACTACAGGCCGGAGAGACCTAGCTGGTTAGAAATTAGTGTGAAGGGATCTTGAGGATTTTGTTGACCAGGAGTGGAGTGTGAGATGCTGGGACAAGGCTTTGCCTATAAAGCATATTTCTTTTTTAAAAAAAATTTATTTATTTATTTTAAGAGAGACAGAGATAGAGTGAGTGGGGGAGGGGCAGAGAGGGAGGGAGAGAGAGAGAATCCCAAGCAAGCTCTGTGCAGGATTCAAACACACAAAAATGCAAGACCATGACCAAAAGTCTGATGTTTAATCAACTGAGCCACCTAGCTGCCCCTTGAGAGCAGATTTCTTTAAGCTACTGGTATCTCCCCAAAATTCATATGTAGGGAGTTAAGCCCTAATGTGATATATTTGGAGGTCAGGCCTTTGAGAGGAGGTTAAATATGAGGATGGAGCCCTCATGAATAGGATCAGTGCCCTTAGAAAAGAGACTCCAGAGAGCTCTCTCTGTCTTTTTGACACATGAGGGTACAGAAAAAAATAGCTGTCTGTGAACCAGGAAGTGAGCCCTCTCCAGACATTGGACCTGCTGGCACCTTGATCTTGGACCCTGTAGCCTCCAGAACCATGAGAATACATTTCTGTTGTTTGTAGGCCAGCCAATCTGTGGTATTTTGTTATAATGGCCCGAATGGACTAGGATAGCTATATTCATCAGAGTACAGTGTTCAGATCACGGGAAGTAACAGATTCACAGTTCAGATTTGCAGTTTATCATGTCAGTATGAACCCACTGAAATACTACGTTCACATTCAGGTACCCTTTCACTCATCTGTTTATTACTTCATTAAAGTTTTGAGCTTCTTTGTTAACTATGGATAAAATGAATCTACAGAAGGGCAGATTTGTTAAATCATCCAACTCTGCTCATCATTTTGTAGTTGATGACTCCGATGGTAAAGACTGCTGGGAACAGTCTTTCTCAAGAGAGAAAGACTCATTTGGGGCCTGATCTGAAAAGCCATATACGTTACTTTATTTTCTGTTTCGGAGAGTCAGACCAAGTTTGACCATTTCATTTCCATCTTATGTTATCCTTCCTTTGTCTCCACTCTTCTCCCTCCCAACACTGCCTCTCTTCTGTGTTTCTGCTGTGCCTGCTGCTGTAGCTTCTGATTTGATGCTGTTCATGATCCCCATTCTCTCTCCTGTTCAGGGGTTTCATTTCTACTATGGCTAGTAACTTAATTTTACCTTAATAATTACTTGTAGAATAGTATACCTTTAGGATTATACATTTGTTTAAAATAGATGGCATTCAGTGCTCTTGCCCAAAGGAGATTAATGGCAAGAATTTTGGAACCCATATAGCAGGCTGGTGCAGGGAGTAGTCTGCCAGGAAGGAGCTCTCCATCATGGCAGGTGGGGGGCTGGTGATTGTAGTGGAAGAAATCTGAGAAGTTCCATTTGTGTTGGAGTGAGGGCTTAGCAAGGGGGATTAGACTTCCATTGAGGGCAGTGGGGACCAGGACAGAAAATTTGGGTTCTTGAAGTTATTTGAATGTGTTTTTATCCTGCAACCAGAAAAATCTACTGACATTTGGATTCAATTTCCATTAGCTGGGGGTCTTTTGAGGCAGTGACTAAACATTATTACCCAGTCCATTGATGGTGACTATTTTGGGCCATGCTAGACTGAAGCTAGAAGAATATTAGGTAAATGGAACTTCAAGAGAGCAATTAAGCCAGACAGTTTAAGCTATGATTTAAATAAGTTGAAAGTAGTTATTATTTTGTGCGTTATTCATACCTTAACTCTGCATAGGGACCTCAGTTTACATCAATATGAGTCTCCTTCTCTTCTTTAGTGAGGGGAACTGGGGTACATATTTTACAATCATTTTTACTGCAGAGTTTATACATTTCTTTTGAAGATCTTCCATGATTTTTTTGGGCTAGAAATTATGTCAGTTATATGGGGTGTGATCAATATAAAAGGTGAGGACTTACATGGAAAAATTTTTGCTTTTAATGTTTATTTATTTATTTTGAGAGAGAGAGAGAGAGAGAGAGAGAGAGAGAGAGAGAGAGAGAGAGTGTTCGAGTAGGGGAGGGGCAGAGGGAGAGGGAGAGCGAGCATCTCCCAAGCAGGCTCTATGCTGTCAGTGCAGAGCCCAACATGGGACTCAGTCCCACAATCCATGAGATCATGACCTGAGCAGATATTAAGAGTCAGAGGCTTAACTGACTGAGCCACTCCAGCACCCAGGAGAAATTTTAATAGTGACAGTAACCTGTTGTAATTACTCAAGTCACTACAGAGCAAAAGGTAGCAGGACAATGTCTAAAGCATTAACAGTGTATTTTCACAGTTGCATGGCTTCCTTATGCTTTAGGAAAGGGAAACCACAGAAGGAATGATGAGAGGAAAGGGAGAAAAAAGAATACTTTCTTGCTATGGAGTTTTGAAATACAGTTTTAGAACTGAGAGCAGACGCAATAGTGAGAGGAAAGGCATGAAGCCAGTTTTTTGTTTTGTTTTTTTTTTTGTCCTTATCTTGAGAGGGGAATAGGGGACATATGGGCAAACTAGTGTCCCAGGGATCTTCAAGGTCAGGAAAGGGGTGGTGGGACTGGAGTTCAGCATGGGCAGCATGACCATGGACCTGGTGGAAATGCAGATGTCAGCCACAGTGGATGCAGTGTGCAGAGAATGGCATCCTGGGACCAAAGGGATGAGTTAATTTCAAGAATGTAGATGGATGACCCTCACACACCAGGTATCTCAAAAGCCTTGAATTGTGCAGTCCCCATCCTGCCCCCTTACCTCTCCACCCTGCACCGAGTACAACACTTAGAGAATACAGACATCCTGAAGTGAGTTTACTTAGAATTGACCAGGATTAAAGTTTTATCTGTGATGAACTATGGATTCAAGACGGACACTATGTTCAGTTTTAGAAAAATAAACTTATATTTTTGCATACCTGAGTTTCTCTACTTTAATGCTTTAGAAAAAAGCACTCAAGGCAAATAATCTAGTGAGTGGGATGTTTTCCAGCTGGAAAATGCTGACATGCAAGTCAGGATTTAGATTTTAGTCTGTCTTTGTAACTGTTTGATCTTGGGCATGTGATTTTCTCCTTTGTGCTTATCTGTCTCCTTAGGCCTGGTCTGGATTGGAGCTTCCTAATTTAGTGGTTGAGATCCTTTGCAGAGGCTGAGCTTTTCTTTTCCTTTCTTTTTTTATTTTATTGTAGAGACAGCATGTGAGTGAGGGAGAGAGAAAGAGAGAATCCTAAGCAGGTTCCATGCTCAGCGTGGAGCCCAGTGGGGGACTTGATCCTGTGACCTTGGGATCATGACCTGAGCTGAAATCAAGAGTCAGACACTCAAGCGACTGAGCCCCCCACGCACTCCATGGCTGAGTTTTGAAATCTATGTATGAACCAATCATCACATTAAGTAATATGTCTTTGTACATAAGTACTACTGATTTTTAATATTTATAGATCTTATTGTGTTTAATAAAATGTGATTAATTCATTTAAAAGTACCACTAAATTTACATTTTATTTTAATAATTATTTTTTCAGTTCAATAATACAAAAGTTGTAACCATTATTTAAAAATTATAGAGGAGTCTTTTTGTTTTTTGTTTTGACTAGAGTTTAATTTTTTAAAAGTTTTTTTAATGTTTTATTTATTTTTGAGAAAGAGAGAGACAGCATGAGCAGAGAAGGGTCTGAGAGAGAGGGAGACACAGAATCTGAAGACAGGCTCCAGGCTCTGAGCTAGCAGTCAGCACAGAGCCGGATGCGGGGCTTGAACCCACACACTGTGAGATCATGATCTGAGCTGAAATTGGATGCTTAACCAACTGAGCCACTCAGGAGCCCCTAGAGTTTAATTTAAAATGTAGTTTCTGTGGGACCAGAAGATGCCTAAAGAAACATTCAATTCTCATTGGCTACAATCCTAAAATGGAGTTTATGTTAATTAAGTATTAATATTACATCATTACTCTAGAATGACTGATTCTCAACCTCTATCTGACAGTAGTGCTAATTGATTCATCTCAGAAATGTAAAAAGTGGATAATAGAAGATATTTAATTACTGCATCCAAATAATCACTCTTTTCTGATACTGACAAACACCTTCTATTTCTAGGAGAATGTAATGGTAAAAGCCTATGTTTAAATCAGCTCCTTCTGCCTATTACCTGTGTGACAGTAGCTGAGTTCCCTAACTTTTCTGAGCTGGTTTACTCTTCTTTTTCTTCTTCTTCTTCTTTTTTAAGTTTATTCATTTATTATTTCTGAGAGAGAGAGAGGGTGAGCACACACGTGGGGGGAGGGGCAGAGAGAGAGAAACACACACACACACACACACACACACACACACACACACACACACAGAATCTGAAGCAGACTCTGGGCTCTGACCTCTCAGCACAGAGCTCCATTGGGCTTAAACTCACGAACCCGTGAGGCTGCTCAACCAACTGAGGCACCCAGGCGGCGTGGGTTTATCTTCTTTAAAATGAAGTTGAAAGTATTAATATACCCAGATTTCATGAAGATAAAATGAGGTGAACTATGAGCCTATTGTATTGTCAAGCAAAAGGAAAGTACTCAGAAATTATTAGCTCTCCTTATGCTCCTCTGGAAAGCCTATTTGATGTAAGCTGTAAAAAGGCAGGGGCCCCTGAGGGGCTCAGTTGGTTGAGCATCTGACTTCAGCTCAGGTCACAATCTCATGGTTCATTAGTTTAAGACTCGCATTGGGCTCTGTGCTGACAGCCTGGAGTCCAGAGCCTGCTTCGGATTCTTCCTCTCTCTCTGCCTCTTCCATGCTCATGCTGTCTCTCTCTCTTTCAAAAGTAAATAAACATTAAAAAGTTTTTTAAAAAAAGGTATAAACAGGTAAAGTCAATTAAATATTAAAATGCATAATTTAAACATTGAGTTAGTAGCAGAGTTGAATGTTCACTTGCCATCTTGTCCAGAGCTGGGCTGGAATCTCCCCATTCACTGCAAATCATGAGCAATGCAGTCTGACCACCTGGAAGGCAGTTTGGGCAGTGAGCCCTGTGTTCCTCTGAAGCTTGGAAAGACTTTCACCTGTTTCCATCCCAAGTCTTCCTTTCTTTCTGAGCAAGGACCGAAAGTATTGTTCAGCAGCTCCATTCAGCTGCTACCAACAATGAGAATCCTGGAGGTGCCCTCCATTGTGAAGTCCTGAAGTAGAACTTGAATGGAGAGACTGTGCTTCCAAAATAATTCATTTTGAAAACATTCACACTTTGGTGGGGAGAGAAGGCCCAGATGGCTGAATCAAGACATGTGCCAGTTCTTTCCTCATGCCAGGCATCCAGTGAATCCAGGAGAATGAGCTTTAGGGGAAGATCAAAGGCTAAAAGAACCCAGAAAGTACTTGTGTGATAGCGTCCCTAGTCAACCATTAAAAGCAACTGTTTTGGGTAATCAAAGGGATTCCCTCAGAGATAATGCTGGCTTCTTGAGTATTTGTTGCATTGCAGACCTTGCCTAGTAGAAATTGGCCTCCATTATTTCCTTCAGGAGCTGTTCCATTTGACAGAGTGGTTTGGATGAGAACAACCAGTGGCTGGGAGACAGAATCACTGCCCCAGAAGACAGCTTGTCAGGATATAGGTTTCCTGGCTTCCGCTGCTACTCTCCTCCAGCTCTGCTAAGTGGTAGTGAGGTTGCTGGATGTATGCCACTCCCTGAAGCTCTCCAGAAAGTTGTTTCAAATCGCCTGATCCTCTGATCTGAGGATCATGACGCAGCAGCTTCTTTGCTTCCAACCTCTTCACTTACTGATTCCTAAACGTTGCTGAACTCCTGCCGAGTTGGCTCAGTTTTTCAGGTTTCAGGGAAGCTCAGGTTACCTCAGGCAATGGCGGTTATTGTGGAGATACATGAACAGGAGAGAAGACGGGAAGTTTGCCTCGTAGACAAATAGTTGGCCTCAAGTAACAGAGCAGATGTTTCTCAGTCAATACTAGCTCTAGGTGTGTTTGTTTTGTAAGACTGCTCTAACAAAGTTCCCTAAGCTTCGTGGCTTGCTTTGCAAAATTATTGTCTCACACACAGTTCTGCAGGCTAGAAGTCTGACATCAAAGTATTGGTGGGCTTGCTTTCTGTGAGGACCATGAGGGAGAATTTGTTCATGCTTCTAGCCTAGCTTCCTGTGATCTTTGGTGTTCCTTGCCTTGTAGACACATCACTCCAATCTTTGCTTATCTCCATGTGTGTCTGTCTCCAGGTTTCCCCCTTTTATGAGGAGACCAGTCATAATAGGCTTAACACCCACCCCCATGACATCATTTTAACTTGATTATCTCTTAAAGACCTTATATCCAAATAAGGTCAAATACCAAAGCATTGAGGATTAGGACTTCAATATAGAAATTATTGGGGTGACAAAATTCAACCTATAACAGTGTCTGACAATCATTCTTATTTGTGTTCTCTCAGACTCAGCCATATTCCTGAAAAACCTTGCCCTTCCTCACTTTCTGCAGAGATTTTATCTTTGTGACTATCTTTTTTTTTTTTTTCCTAAATTCTTCTCTGACTTGTGGTTTCTGCTGTATGCTTACTGACTCTTCTGTATATGCCTTTGTCTTCCAGATTGTTCTCCCGATTTCCTACTCTTTTGGAACTATTGAAATTTCCCAAGATTCTCATTGGTTTAGTTGCTCACTGTCGAGTACACAGCATCCCTAATGGCAAGGTTCTTCTGTCAGGTTACCCTATAGACTCAGGACTGACCTCTGGACCAATCAGCCTTGGCCATGATACTGGGTCTTAGGATACACATCATGGAAACCTATACAGGAATAATCTCCCATGGCTCCTTTTCTCAGAAGGAGGCTGTGGACATATGGATGTGTTTAGGTGTCATAGTGGCTATGTGACTGACACTGGGGCTTCAGTGAAAAAGCCGTAGTTCTTTTTTGGTACATTCTTTGCTTAGATGTGCTGGGTGCTTGGCCCACATATTGGAGAATTCCCTGACCTGGGCAGATCGGATTTCATGATTTTCCTGACTTTAAAAAGCTCCTGCCAGAGGCACCACTGTTTTGGGGGGCTACTGGTACATTAAAAAAATTAAAAAACTAAAAATAACTAAAAATAAAAAAAATAACTAAAGAGTATAACACATATTGCATTATAAATATTTACCTACAATTGCTTTTAACCCCTATGGCTATTTATAATTATGATAATTAAAAGATACTCAGAGGCAGTCCAGTAAAGAGACAAAAGCTTATAAAGTTATGTGATGCTTGTCTTCTTTATTCTATCCTGTCAGAGTAGTTCATGGTCATGACTAACCTCATTTGAGGGTACTGTCAGAGATCTAAAATTCAAGAATTTTGTGTATGTGACTCCACACTGAATGGTGCTACTATCTCCCCCAGTTTTGCTCCCTTTCTTTTTTGAGAGGATTGGAGGCCAGAAATACAGGTCTCCAATAGATGGGGTTTTATCAAATTTACCTGGTTCTATACAGGTTCCAATTTAAATCACTCAGTTAAACTACACAAGTCAAGTAGCTTACAAACCAGCAGAAAATTCTCCTCAACTCCACAGGGATCATTAAGTAATGTCCTAGGCTTCACACAGCACTAGGCTCACAGGAGAATACTGATCAAAGCAGAGTGTTGCTTCTGGGAAGCTCTTGGTGAGTACAACTCCTTGGTCATAACTACCTTTTACTGTGAGCCTTTGAGTTCTCAGCTCAGGCTTGTAGGCATCTGAGGGGTACTGCCTCCAACTCTTGCACTTTGCTTACATTCCTCCCCGTGTGTTGATTCTAGCATTCCTCATCGATTCATGGATTTTATGGTTTTCATTTTCCTTTTGATAAGGTTGGCCATTTAGCCGTCAGGGAGCTCCACCAACATGACCTAAGGTTTATGTGGCCTCAACTAAGTGTAAAGGGTTTAGAACAAACATTTACTTCCATAATTTGTTTTTTAGTGTTTTTAATTTCACACTTTCACTTCCCTTTTGGAAGCAAGATGATTTATGAGTTCATGGAGAGTTGATTTCTTGAGATCCGAGTGATTTGTGGCAATGGGGATAGGGTTTCACTGATGAGTTAGTACAGGGTAAAAACAAAACAAAACGAACAGGAAGGCCTTGGCTTGAGAGAGGTTTTATTTATCTTGCTTCGATTTATCAAATAAAACTCATGAATTTAGTTGTTTTATTTTTGGAACACTGGAATTCACTCTTGGTTCAAAAAAAGTTCTTTGTTGTTGATGTTTTTTGTTTGTTTTGTTTTGTTCTTTGACACAGTTACTTTTCTATATGAGAGGAAATTAGAAATTGGATGTCCTGTTCCGTAATCTTTCTTTTATCTTTGTGTGTGTGTGTGTGTGTGTGTGTGTGTGTGTGTGTGTTTGTGGGTGTGGGATATTCGAGGGCTTGGATCTTATTCTTTTCTTTTAGAGTGGTTTCTTCCTGCAAATTTTTAAACTTAAAGGCTTTTGGGACATGAAAACCAAAAGAGAGCATAGAAATCATTTGGTTTGGTTTGGTTTGGTTTCGTTTGCCTTGGTTTCCAGCTTCTTTCTTACCAGAAATACCCATTGCTACCCAGAACCCTATAGTTTGAAATCTTTAAATCTATCAAAAATTCATTAGAATAGTTATCCAAAGGGCTAGAGTTTTCAATCTAACTTATTATCAGCCTGAGGGGTAGCTAACTACAAAGACATTTCATGTTCTAGTTGACTTGTAAAGGTTGGTGACAAATAAATTAGAAAGTTTTATTACTTCAAAATACAGAAAATATCAAAGACCCCGAGACCTCCAAAGTCCCTAGTTTATGAACCACTGATATAATATACTTAACCAATTTATAGATGATGAATTTAAGATATCAACATTAAATAATGTTATCAAAGGTCACTTAACTATGTTCTTTTCACAGCCAGTAGGAGTGATGTCACTAATATGCAGTGATTATGCCTTTGGTAGTGTTTCAGTGAGATATGGCTCAAGGCTTTGTGATTTGCATTAAACTATCAAAAAAAGTAAAAAGGTGAGTGTAAGTCTTTCAGTTTCTTACTCTCTGTCCTCCCTCACCTTCTCATATCTATCTCTTAGCTTCTCCCATTGTAGTGTCAGTGTATGTATTTGTATCTCATGATACTGACTTCTTCCAAGCAATAGGGAAGGAGGACAGGAAATGAGGGAGGTAGGGAGTGCTCTCAGCCCAGAGGAAGGGATGTGAATCAAGAATGAGAAAACCTACGGGAACCACCCAGGCTTCTCTTGGTCTTTCCTTCTGGGACTATATGACCTCAGGTCTCTGCCTTTCTTGGCGTTCTGCTTCTTCCCTTTCTTACCACAGACTACTTTTCCTGCTCAGTGTACAGGGGAAGAGGTGGTTCAGGTCAGGTGCCCCACAGAAAATGACCAGAACTTCTGAATTCCCAGGAGAAGTCTGATGGCTCCTTGGGTCAGGTGCAGTAGATGTTCCTCAGAAGATCTCCAAGAAAGGGAAATGTGGGCTGGTCTCGTACTTCAGAGGTGTCTGTTTTATGGGTTTAGTATTTTAGTACAGTTTACAGCACTTTCCCCAAACATTAACGACTTTAATTTTCACCAACCTGAGAGTGGATATTACAGGTGCCCTCATCATACACAGAAAGGAGCTGGGGTTCAGAGGGATTAGACAGCATATTCATTCCTAGGGCTGCTGTAACAAAGTATCACATACTGCATAGCTTAAAACAAGAGTTTATTGTCTTACATAGGAGGTTAGAAATCTAAAACCAAAGTGTTGGTAGAATTGGTTCCTTCTAAGGGCTCCGAGGGTGAATTTGTTCCATGCTTCTTGGACGGCCATCAATCCTTGATATTCCTTGGCTTGTAGGTGCATCACTGTGATCTCTGCCTCTGTCTTCACAAGTCATTCTCCCCACGTGTCTGTGTCCAAATTTCCCTCTTATAAGGACACCAGTCACATTGGATGGATGTCTACCCTTTTCTAGCAAGACCTTATAACTTAGCAAATTACATTTACAAAGACCCTATTTGCAAATAAGGTCACATTCTGAGAATCTGAGAGTTAGGACTTTAGTATCATTTCGTCTCACATCACATCGCCCACAAGAGATGACTTGCCCAGACTTGGAAGCCAAGCTTGAAACTTCCACCTTTTCAAGGGAACTCATTCTTTCACTTGTTTGTTTAAAGCAGAAAACTGCTATGGCTATTTTACCTTCTATTTGTCATTGGATGAAGCACCTATTCAATGGAGTGAATAAAGCCACTGGCTAATCTATAATTCATTATCCTTAATTATACAAGATATGAGGGCAATTTGGGAAGGAAAAACATTTGGTCAATCACAATTTTTGTTTTGCCTCTTACTAAGGAAAATAAAATAATAAAAAGGTAAAAGTTAAACCTTTACATGAGGAATGACACCATAAATATGACCGATTTTGTGGAATACCCTGACAATTTACTTTCAGCCTATCCCAGGTCTCCCAGCCCACCCACATATTCAACTGTGTTGTACACTCAAAACACTGGAAACTTAAAAGGAAGGAATCCTCAAAGTATGAGCTAAAAGCAAAAGATGGAAATGGTGCTAGGTCCTGAATCTTTTATTGTCTCACCCTTGGTGCCAGGATAGAAAATTTCAGTCATTTTTCCCCCCTAGGATGGGATACAGCAAGAACAATCATGTATTTTATAATTCAAATAGGGAGGCTTTCAAGAGTGACACAGGTGATTAAAATCATTAAAGTTACATCCCTTTAAAAATATTTACTGGTCATCAAATTGTTTTATTGTATTGGTGAATCTATGGAGGAGATCCGTTCAAAGGCCGTATTCAAAAATAAAATCACCTGTGAGTGATAAATATTTTACAAGGCAAAACTTCATCAGTGAGTTGTTTCAATAATCCTTTTACATGTTTCACCAGTTTAAATGTGGCAAAACTATATGCTGTATCAATTTACTTCCAGTATATTAGAAAATAAAAATTTATCCAGGTAGGAGTAGAAATGCCATCAAAATATTCTTCATTTATGGAAGATGGTGTATTCCAAGAGGCAACTGTAGAATTTTGAAACTAATTTATCAATTCCATTTGAGCTCTCCTAGTTTCCTTCCTACCTTTAAAGAGAAACATTTTAATATGTTCCTATATGCATGCTCTGATTTTAATTACTGCAAATTAAATAAAGCTCTATTGGTTAAGTTTATTCATAAGATATTTTAATTGATTTTGACAAAATACATAAAAATATTTACAGAAATGGTCAATTCTGTCATAGTACAGTTTAAGTTACAAAATGGTTTTACAAAAGCTCAAAGCTTTCCAAAATCCATTTGATGGCCAGCAGCAAACAAACAAACAAAACTAAAAAACTGTGCTAAAGTTAATTTGTTTTGCTTAAAAAAAATTTTTTTTTGGGTCATAAGGGAGTTCTATTGATAGTTTTTTGAGGAACCTCTACACTGTTTTCCAGAGCGGCTGCACCAGTTTACATTCCCACCAACAGTGTAGGAGGGTGCCCGTCTCTCCACACCCTCGCCAGCAACTATAGTCTCTTGATTTGTTCATTTTAGTCACTCTGACTGGCGTGAGGTGGTATCTCAGTGTGGTTTGGATTTGTGTTTCCCTGATGATGAGTGATATTGAGCATCGTTTCATGTGCCTGTAGGCCATCTGGATGTCCTCTTTGGAGAAGTGTCTGTTCATGTTTTCTGCCCATTTCTTCACTGGGTTATTTGTTTTTGGAGTTTGGTGAGTTTCTTGTATATTTTGGATACTAGCCCTTTATCTGATATGTCATTTGCAACTATCTTTTCCCATTCTGTCGGTTGCCTATTAGTTTTCTTGATTGTTTCCTTTGCAGTGATGAGGTCCCAAGAGTTCAGTTTTGCTTTCATTTCCCTTGCCTTTGGGGATGTGTCAAGTAGGATATTGCTGTGGTTGAGGTCAAGGAGGTTGTTTCCTACTTTCTCCTCGAGGGTTTTGATAGCACTGTTAGGGATTTACCCAAGGGATACAGAAGTGCTGATTCATAGGGGCACATGTATCCCAATGTTCATAGCAGCACTGTCAACAATAGCCAAAACATGGAAAGAGCCTAAATGTCCATCACCTGATGAGTGGATCAAGAAGATGTGGTATATATATACAATGGAGTATTACATGGCAATGAGAAAGAATGAAATCTGGCCATTTGTAGGAAAGTGGATGGACCTCGAGGGTGTCATGCTAAGTGAAATAAGTCAGGCAGAGAAGGACAGATACCATATGTTTGCACTCATAGGTCTAACAGGAAAACAGGAGAAACCTACTGGAGGACCAGGGGGAGGGGAAGAGGGAAAGAGAGTTGGGGAGAGAGAGGGACACAAAACATGAGAGACTATTGAATACTGAAAACGAACTGAGGGTTGAAGGGGAAGGGGGAGGGAGGGGAAAGAGGTGGTGGTGATGGAGGAGGGCACTTGTGGGGAAGAGTATGGAAACCATACTCTTGTATGGGTGTTGTATGGAAACCACTCTTGTGGGGTGTTGTATGGAAACCAATTTGACAATAAACTATTTAAAACAATTTTTTAAACTTTATTATTTAGTTTGAGAAACAGAGAGAGAGAAAGAGAGAGAGAGAGAGAGAGAGAGAGAGAGAGAGAGAGAGAGACTGATGAGGGGCAAAGAGAGGGAGAGAGAAAATCCCAAGCAGGCTCCACACTGTCAGCACAGGGCCCCATGTGGGGCTTCAACTCATGAACTGTGAGATCATGACCTGAGCTGAGATCAAGAGTGGGATGCTTAACTGTCTGAGTCACCCAGGTGCCCCTGTTTTGCTTTTATTCAACATTAGTTCAATTGCCAAAATTTGTAGTTCAGTTACTCTATAAATAAAAGAGAAGCAATACAGCATCTCTTTCAGTGGGTAGAATCACAGGTTATTTGGAGGCAATTATGAATTATGTGTGTCATAAAACTAATTCCAATATTTCTACTCCATAAGTTTCTTAATTTAGGAAAAATGTTGTTTTGGCCATGCTATGCTCCATCAAAATTCGTGTTTCTACCCTCCTTGCAAAAATATAATTTTTTCCTCAAATAAACTTAAAAGCTGAATTTATAATAATATTTGTAGCAATGTCAGATGTTTCACTTTCAACAGAAGGAAGTTCCCAAAGGTTTACTTTCATTCTATGAATTGGTTGGGAAAAAGAGAGAGAGAGAGAGAACCAGTATAGAATTAAGTTGATTGATTTTCTATTTGAAGGCCCTGATAATTCTGATATAACGCTGTTAGCATCTGTGTGTGAAGCTTTTCCTCCATTCGTGGAGCCAACACACTGACAGCTATTGCTTCTTTTTTTTATATGCACAAGAAAATGTGAAACAGAAAATGGGGAAACTTAATTTAAATGATTTTTGGTTTTTGAAAAGTTATGTTTTTTTAGTGATAATGTACATGCATATTATGCAGTTGCATTTGTTGAACTGATTTTGGATACAGTACTATTACTGTATTACTATTACTGGATATTACTAACCTTGGGAGCATCTGGGTGGTTCAGTCTGTTAAGTGTCTGACTTTGGCTGAGGTCATGATCTTGCGGTTCATGGATTGGAGCCCTGCCTTGGGCTCTGGGCTGAAAGTTCAGAGCCTGGAATCTGCTTAAGATTTTGTGTCTCCCTCTTTCTATCTGCCTCTCCCCAGCTCACACTCTGTCTCTCCTTCTTTCTCAAAAATAAATGAACATTAAAATTTTTTTTAAAAAGAATATTACTAACCTTAAAGAGACTTTATAAGCAGCATGGCAAAAGTGCGGAGACTCCGTTTTTCACATAAATTTCTCATACATCTAAGCTATAATTTCTCATGATTGTCATATAATTGGCAGCTTCATGCATCTTGCAGGCTTCAGCACAGGTCATGGACATTGCCCACCCATTGGCTGACTGGTGCCTGCAGTAGCATGGGCTGCTCCTCCCCTCCACACCTTGGCTGGAAGGAGGTACCAGTCCTTGGTTGTCATGGCAGAGAATATTTTATCAGTAAGCACTCTGCCTGTGTCCTGAAATGGGGCTATTGGAAAGGGTCAGGGAAAAGAGATGAATTGTCACTGGTCATTTTTAAGACTTTATCAAATATAAATGTGGTGATACATTTTTTTAAATCTAGGTATTAAATCATCATTCAGATTCTTCACATGTGTTAAAGTGAGAATTCTAACCACTGTGTGTGTGCTTTGCACACAAGACCAGAGCACGGCAGAAGGTAGGGGCACAAAATAGAAATTTACTGGACCCATTTCACTGTTCAAAAAAATAAGACTATGGCTAATACTTTGGTTACAAGCTGAAAACTCTGGGACAAATTCTAAACCAGAGTCGAACCAGACATAAATGGAGAAGTGAATGTATCATCAGTCTAGATGTAGTAGACGTGAAGTAATATATCCTTGGATGGCTGTGCAAGTTATTATCTTAATTTGGTCCTGGGACTTGGCAGTAGTATTGTGCTCAAGATGCCATACATATAGGATAAAAGCAAACCTTTCACAGCAGCCTAGGCTGACACTTGGGATGAGACCTTTCACAGTTACCTCCACCTGGAAATATGCTGGTAAATATTTAGCAACTGATGGGACTGGGGGAAGGGAGGGCCAAGGGAAGGCCTGATTTGTAGTGTTGGATAATTTCTGTGATGTAAACATTCTCACCACCACTGAGTTCAAGTTCTGAATTTGACAGTTGCCAAACTTGAAGTTGGAAAGAGACTTGTACAATTGGCCAGTGCACTACTACAACCCTCCCACCCATTTCTGTCCACAAATCTGAATCATGTTAAAAAAAATTATTCTGACCCTTAAAAGATAAGAAAGACTATGCAGGACCATTGCAGTAGGTGTGAAGGTAATTGCAGTAGGGGAGAGAGGTGGGGTTCAAATCTGAATATGATGAAGATAAGTGGAAATTTATAGCCAATCAATAGAGTGAGGGAGTCAGTGGAAGGAAAAGTACTAAGCAGAGACATCAATGGTAGGGGTAATCTTGCTAGATTGACTTGACATGATTTTTGCTGAAGACAGGCCAAGGTGATCAGATGTTAAATGTGGGAGATAAGGAATTTGATCAGATTCAGGCCTCATGAGAGGGAGAGTCCGGAAACTGATTTAGCAGGATTCTTGCTTATTGAGGCTGTGCAGGCCTGGTAAGGACATTACAGGGACCAAGGTGGAGGCTAATATAAGAAAAGGGTTCATAGAAACCTGACTAAATAAAGTTCAGTGAAGGAGGATCTTTGTTAATATACTTCTCACTCTCTCAAAATAGTTACATTAGAAGTAGGATTTTGATTTTACATTTTTAATTAATTAATTTTAAATTTGTTATTTAAAAAATTTAAATCCAAATTAGTGAACATACAGTGTAATAATTTCAGGATTAGAATTTTGTGATTCATCACTCACATGTAACACCTAGTGCGCATCCCAACCAGTGTCCTCCTTACGTCCCTCACCCCTTTAGCTCTTTCCCCCTGGAACACTCCACCAGCAACCCTCAGTTTCTCTGTTCTCTGTATTTAAGAGCCTCTTATGTTTTCTCTCCCTCTCTGTTTTTATATTA
>NC_043701.1:126765843-126846353 GCF_006229205.1 Suricata suricatta
TATACACACACACACCACATCTTCTTTATCTATTTATCAGTTGATAGACAGTTGGGCCCTTTCCATACTTTGGGTATTGTTGATAGTGCTGCTAAACATTGGGGTGCATGTGCTCCTTCAAATCAGCACTCCTGTATCCTTTGGATAAATGTCTAGTAGTGCAGTTGCTGGGTGTAGAATAGTTCTATTTTAATTTTTTGAAGAACCCTCATAATGTTTTCCAGAGTGGCTGGACCAATTTGCTTTCCTACCAGCAGTGCAAAAGGGTTGCTCTTTTCCCTCACCCTTGTCAACATCTGTTGTTGCCTGAGTTGTTAATTTTATCCACTCTGAAAGGTGTGAGGTGGTATCTCATTATGGCTTTGATTTGTATTTCATCCACTGATGATGAGTGATGTTGAGCTTCTTTTCATGTGTCTATTAGCCATCTGAATGGCTTCTTTGGAAAAGTGACTATTCATGTCTTTTGCCCATTTCTTCACTGGATTATTTGTTTTTTGGGTGTTGAGTTTAATAAGTTATTCATGGATTTTGGATTAAAACCCTTTATATAATATGTCATTTGCAAATATCTTCTCCCATTTCATCAATTGCCTTTTAGTTTTGTTGGTTGTTTCCTTCACTGTGCAGAAGCTTTTAATCTTGATGAGTTCCCAATTGTTCATTTTTGCTTTTGTTTCCCTTGCCTCTGGAGACATCTCAAGTAATAAGTTGCTGTGGCCAAGGTCAAGGAGCTTTTTGCTGCTTTCTCCTCTAGGATTTTGATGGTTTCTTATCTTAGGTTTAGGTCTTTCATCCATTTTGAGTTTGTTTTTGTGTATGATGTAAGAAAGTGGTCCAGGTTCATTCTTCTGCACATAGCTGTCCAGTTTTCCCAACACCATTTGATGCTGAAGACTGTCTTTTTTTCCATTGGATATTCTTTGCTGCTGTCAAAGATTAGTTGGCTGTATGTTTGTGGGTCCATTTATGGGTTATCCATTCTGTTCCATTGATCTGAGTGTCTGTTCTTGTGCCAGTAACATTACAGCTTTGTAATACAGCTTCAAATCTGGAATTATGGTGCCTCTAGCTTTGGCTTTCTATTTCAACATTACTTTGGCTATTTAGTGTCTTTTCTGGTTCCATACAAATTTTAGGATCATTTATTGTAGCTCTGTGAAGAATGCTAGCGTTATTTTGATAGGAATTATAGGTTTTGTTCCTTCATTGGTTTATTTCCCTAAGATCCAGTTATAAAACCATGTGAATTTAATTGTCTTTAGCTCAACACTTCATCTGAGGAAGAAGGTTTAAAAAATCAAAATATGTTTCTCTTTTATTTTTTTGATGATTACACACTATGATTAGATTCCAATTACAATGTGTGAGTTTTTCTCCACACTGCCCAGCAATTATCCAACACCAGATTGGTGCCCTATAATTTATCCAGTTCTGATATTATTTATTTACCTGGAAAGATCATCAGATTTCACAGGTGACTGGCTCAGTACCACAAGACCACCCAAGACCACCCACCACTTCTGATGCCAGTGGCCAGTTCGGGTGATTGCCTGTGGTTCTGATCCACTGGAGAGCAACCTAGGTCCCCATAACCCCTTCCTCAGGTTCAATTAATTTGCTATAGTGTCTCATAGACTTAGGAAACCAATTTGTTTCTTAGATTATCAGTTTATTACAAAGGATATGAAAGGATGCAAATACAAAGCTAAATGAAGAGATATAGGAACAAAGGAGTGTCTGTTCCCCTGGAGTATGGGACCAGAAATGGCAGAACAGGGATATACTCAGTTATCACCAATGCAGAAGCTCCCTGAGCCCCTTTCTTTTTTTTTTTTTTTTATAGAAGCTTATTATGTAGGTATGATTGATGAAGTCATTGGCCATTGGTGATTGATTCAGCCCCTTTTTCCTTCCTCGGAAGTTGGGGGATGGAGCTAAAAGTTCCAACCCTCCAATCATAGGCTTGGCCCCTCTGGCAACCAGCTCCCATCCTCAGTTGTTTCCCAAGTCACCTCATTAACATAATGAGACCTTTACTGCTGTCCCCATTTAGTAAATTTGAAGGGTTTCAGGAGATTTGTGCCAGGAATTGGGACTAAGACCAAATACATATTTCTTATGATAAGTCACAATATCACACATACCATTTATATTCATGATATATATGAACCAAAATATACTATCTAAACCTTGAGTATTTACGTAACATGGCTACTTTTGAGATAAGGAAACTGAACCCCATGAAGGAAAAAACTAGTTTTTAAATTTTTTTTTGCTTTTCCTGCTTCTGTTCTTGCTAAAAACTGTTCCTCCATTTTTCACGTGCTTTAATGTATGTCCTCCTCGTAAAGGTAAAGGAGTTAATGATTTTTTTGGAATTTCCCAGCACAATAGATAGTATCTGAGCAGTGACAGATGAGGTCATCATGAACCGTCACGTACTTTTTCCAAGACCACTGATTCCAGACACTTTGATGGCAAGACCCCTGGCTTCAGGGCTCAGGTGATTTATGGACACCTGAGCGCTCGTCCATGTTCGGCCACTTCCTGGATGCCTGAGAGGACACGTACACCCAGACCCAGTCCTCAGTAAAAATCCTAGACCACAAGCGAAGATGACATTCATGCTCCTTTTCCTTTCCCAGTCTTCCAGATGGCTCTCTCTGTATCTGCTCTTTATTCAGTAAGGTCTGTTCTCACATTCTATTGGCTCAAGTTTGATTTCTATCCTGTGCGAAGCCAAGGACCTTCTTGGTTGGTCCTTCAGGACCCCCTCTGGATGGGTTCTCTGACATGGTCTGCCTGCATCACTGTGACCCCACCCTCTACCCTGGTCAACACGAAAGGTAAAAAAACCTCTGCAGATGACGATTCCTTTAGCATTCCCTTTTTAATGTCCTAGCTCCCAAATTGCATAATGACAAATGATTTTAAGGGATATTCTATACAAATTTTAATGCCTAAAATGTTTAAACCACAAACACCTAATTACATTTGTTGTGTTCTAGGGAAAATCAGTGACTTGGGGATATATCCGAGTCTGTTCTTGTGTGTGAAAATAGAAAACTTATATTTTATGCATCAGTTATACATATTGTTTTGCAATATTTTCTCATACAACAGGATGTGCTTTATGCTAATTTAACATGAATATTTCATAATCGTTTGGCAGAAGGAGCAGAGATATGACCCATGTCAAAAAGCACCTCAACCTTGGGGTTACCATATTGTCCAGTGGTTTCCTTAATTACAGATTTATGAAGGGAGACCATCCCAGTCAGAACAAAAATTGAAAATACCAATTAGGGAGGGATGTTCATGTCAACTGTGGAACACTGAAAATAAATAGATAAAAAATTACTGGTGCCAAAACAAAGGGGGCTTCATGGTTCCATCTTATGGAACTGCGACAGGTCAGTATTCTACCTGAAAAACTGATGGAAATTGAAATCAGCAAACATGAGCTGGTCATAAAACACTGATGGACATTTATTGATGGCTGTTATTGGGACACACTCAGTCATGAAGAGAATAGAAATGCATCAAAGTCCTACTCCAGGAATTTCTCCTGACCTCTGCTATTTAGGAATGGCCCAACCTCTGTATAGGTGTTCATTTATCTTTCCCGTTCGTGAGTTAGTTTTATAGTACTCCTTTTTGGTGTGTAACATAGTACCCTTTTCTGTGTACAAGGGAGGCTTCTGACAGCTTCATATATACGAGGTCCTTCCATGGAGAAATGATTTATTGTGATGGTTTTTGTGTTTTTAGAGCCAGAACCGAGACAGTGCCTTTCATCTGCTTTGGAGCTCTGTCCTGTAAGGAGAATGCTTTCTTTGTATGTCAGGAATCTTTGCTGTCAGCAGGAACTGCCCCTCCCCAGATTTATTTTTGCTTCAGTGTATTCTATGAGAAAGAGAAAAAAGGCCCACTTTTAATGCCCCTTAAGTCTTCCCTGTTGAATAGTTTAATTTCTCACCCTGGGGTGGGCAGAAAGAGGTCAGGTCTTCGTAATACCTCTTTCCCTCTGAACATGACCACCTTCAGGGTATTATTGGCAGTTTTAATGGGGCAGGGAGCATATCTTTTCTTAATCTACAAAACCTGCCTGGCCATTTTAAAGGCGATGTATCAGGTGATTACTAACTCAGAGGTACTATTTTCCTGTTCCTGGAAGGTCACTTTTGCAATACAATAGCGCCAAAATTGCTTAAAAGGAAGTGAAGAGAAATGTTGAATATGTAACAGATGGGTCTCAGGAACTTAAGTGAGCCTCATCTGAAGTGCAAAGATTTATAAACTCTGTTTAGTTTTCTGTCTCTTCGAGGAAATGTTGCACGGGAACAGAGCAGGGCTGTAAGGAGAGAGACACCAAGATTTAGGGCAATGTATGAAGGAGCAGAGCCTCATTTCTGCACGTGTTAGTTTCTTGCGGCTTGTTTTGGTGAGTCCAGGCCTCCTCAAGTTGACTGATAGAGCTCATTGCATGATGCTTCCACGATGGCTTTTTTTTCCTGCTGGAGAATCTCCTGAAGGAAGTTCGACTCTATTGCCTTCCTCGGAAAAAGACACTGGACCAAATGACTGTTCAATGGTCCCGGAAAGAAATATTTGTTTCATTTCCAGTTTTCATTTTACCCTTAAAACCTGGGCTTGATGGTGTGAGGGCTAGCACATCCTTCCTTCTTTCTCCCTGGCTGAGTTGCAGGGTGTCGTTAGGTGCTCATTTGACTAACACAAAGGCAGAATCGCACCTGTTATGGGACCCATGATTCGCTTTTAAATTCTATCAGTTCTCTTTAGTTTGCTGCCTAAATGGCAGTCTTTCTTGTAACAAGTAGCATGAGACTTTGAAACATTACACATCAAAATTTATGACTTAAAAAAAGCAAGGCTCTTTTTCTTTCACCAGATCGTCCCTGGTGGGAGCAGATGGCCAACCTCTCATCTTCTGTATTTCCTATCGGTTGCTTTGGGATATGCTTTGTGCTAGTGGTCTTACTGAATCCTTTGAACAGTATTGCCAAGTTGACATTTACTTCTGATGGGGTTGAGTGGTGGGAGTCTGGAGCTGATGGCCAAGAAAGAATTCTTGAGATGTCTTCGGTGCAAAAAAGGCAATTTTATTAAGGCATGGGTGGTGAGGAAATGTGGGGCAAGCTGAAGGCAAAATACAGGTTGGAAATTCCCTTCTCCCCCCAGGGAATATGTGTCATATTCATTCTTTGGACACTCCTGGCTACTCAAAAACAAAGGAAAGGGGTTTAAGTGCTTGCCATGGTAATGTGGGAAACTAAGGCAAGTGAAAAATTAAATTCCCTTACTGCCTACAGGCCATTGAGAAGTCTTTGAAACTGGCAGAGTGGCAGAGAGGCTCAGCTGCCTCAATGATGACACTTTGCTGGGGGCACAAGAGAATCTTGACTTAACATTATCCCAACCTTGAGGATCCTGTAAGTCTACTTCCTTTATCTCATCTGTCCCAAGACATATGCTGACAATCATACTCCAAGCTGATGGGCCCCAATCTACAACTAAAGGCTCTCATGGCTGGAGTTTTATTAGATGGCAATAAGTGGCATTTCCCTAGCAACAAGGTCCTGGAAACCTAGCTTCCAAAATACCTTAGAGAGTTACTCTATCGCCGACCTCCTCCCAATCTGAGGGTATATAATGAGTTACTTGTCACAACCTCAGTGTAGCTCTTCCTGCCCATGGGTCCTATCCCCATGCTTTAATAAATTCACCTTTTTGGACCAAAGACATCTTCAAGAATTCTTTCTCGGCCATGGGCTCTGGACCCCACAAACCCCCCATTACCCCAAAACTTCATCATGGGGACAGGACTTGCAGGCAGAAAGAGCGGCACCAGGGATGTGAAGAGTGACTGGTTATATACTAGGAACTTGGGGGTGGTACAGGCAAAAGGGAGGCCTCCAGAAGGTCTTTCATATGCTAAGAAGGACTTCTAACATACCAGAGGCCTTGCTACTGTCAAGCTAAGGTTGCTGTTTCTCTAGTAAGGCATTAACTCTGAGACAGAAGGGAGTTCCTGGAGAAATTTTATACTCTGTATTTGCCTCAAGTATTTGTCAATGGACTGCAGGTTATAAAAATTAATTTGTTATTTACATTTTCGTCTTGCCTTTGTTTTCCACATCACTATGGAGGGAGGATGATGTTAGGGTTCCAGGAAATCGAGTCTAAGAGTTTTTGGAGGTTAGGCTCCAAAACTCCAAAAAGATTGACTTTTTCTTATATTTACTAGGACATTTGTAAATTGTTGGAGAATCATGTCCTGCATGGCTGTGACCTTTATTGTTTTTTTTCCTTTCCTTTGTTCTTGGGCAGCCAGGAGTCCCTGAGGAATGTCACACATATCCCACCCACCAAGGCAGGGTGGGGGAGGGGAGTTTGCAGGGAGTCAGCTTGCCTTCTGCTCCCTCGTCATTTCTTATGGATGAGGAGGTGGAGGCTCAGAGAGCCAGTAAATATTGGAGCCCAGGCACAGAAGCTTATTCTTGACACCTGGGTACCTTCCAATGATGAATAAGTTAAAGCTGTGGGGCCCTGTGAATCTGAGCAGAGGATAGGACTGCTGGCCTGTGTGCCCACAACAGGCACCCATCAGAGGACACCCATGCCTGGAAGAGGAATAAAATGGTCATTTATTCCTATCTTGGCTACTCAACTTACTCGGTAATTGTAGGGCCAAAACCATCCTTAGAGGCAAGGGAGGGCTAACAAAATGTGAGCTTCTACTTGGACTCAATACATTTTCTTCCTCAAGATCTCTTTCCTCTAATACTATTTTATGAGTTCTGTATCTCTCTTTTCCCAATCTGGAGAAGGCTTCTGTGGTTGTACATACTCTCTTTAGAGGATCCAGAAATCTTGGATATGACTTGATGATTTCTAGTTTAAGCAATATCTTTTACTAGCCTAAACCATTAGGAGTAAGAAAAAAATAAAAACTTTTAAGAAAGCTTCACAAAACTAAAAACAAAGGAACTAAGATATTCAATGTGTTAAAATAAAGATTTACAGTTATGTCATGAGGTGAAAATTATAACTGTCCTGCTTTGAGGGTAGGGGGGATGATTCAGATGTTTTTCTACCACTGGAAAGGTATGGAATATCCCAGACCTTTTCCTATAAATTCCTTTTTGGCCATCCTACTCCTGCTTGGTCTTTTGGATTTGGGGATTTACAGCTAATGCATATCAATTGCCATTTATAGATGTGGCAGATGTGGTTATAATGTACTGTGTGAATTAGTTCCAATTGTTTTGTTTAAAAAGCCAATTGTGATTCACAAAACTGACTTGAGCAGAGAAAAATAAAAAGTTGATGATGAATTATGGCACAGTCCCTTTTGGGAAAAGTGTCTGGTGGTAAGCCACAGGGGATGGGTTTAGTTAACATTTTTATTAATAATCTGGGAAAGGAAATCAACAGCATGTAAATAAAGCAGGCAGATGCACCTAAGTGGGCTGATAACCAATGAAGGAGGGAGCTGTGGAAATGTGCCGTATGTAGCTTTTAAATCAAGGCAGTTGGGATGCCCTTCTAAAAGCGATGTTCAGAGAAATGGGTGGAGATGCTGGGGAAAATGGTTGGAGACAATTATAATGCAAGAGTTAATATGAAAATTTGCCTCTTATTTTATTTTAAAATTTATGTCCATGGTCTCTGAGAATATGACTCTATCCCATCATGATACTGATTTTCTCTTTCCCAGAATAACTATTGGTTTTGTCAGTGACAACACCATTTCTTCAGTTAGCTGGGCTAAAATCCTGGAAGGTATTTTTAACTGATTGGTTTCCTTTATGTATATTCTAATAAGTAACACTTATTTAACATTTACTGTATGAAAGTACTGTGCTAAAGAGCATCCATGTATTATCTCATTTAAATCCTCAGAAAAACCATAAGAAGTAACTGTTTTTGCTCTAATTTTGTAGATGAGGAAACTAGAGGTTTTGAGGGGTTTAATAACTTGGTCAAGTCTGATCTAAAACTTAAGCCTGTTCTCTCTCTATAAATGTAATGTTCTTTCACCAAGCATGGTGGGTTCTTCTGTGGTGTGGTCTCTTTTATCCTTTCTTATTTCTTGTTGCCCTCTGTTTATGGGATGGCAGTCATTTCATAACTGGTATTCCTATAATCAGTTCATCTCAGCCAATACATTGATCCTACAGCAAAATCTATTTCAGTAGCATAACTCCTATAACTCTTATGCTCCAAAATATTTACAGACATCCTGGTATTTACACAGCACACCTAATTACACTCCCATAACTTTTAAAGAATGTCTCTGTACTTATTTATTATTTAACTTATTCTAGATTTGTTTTTCTCCCCATAAATAATACAAGATAAATCTAAGCTAAGTACATAGATTAAAAAAATAAGCACAGTGGAAAATAGTTTTATTGAAAAAGTACATGAAGGCAGGAGGGAACAAATCCCTACATATTTGCTACCAAAATGCATACTGGCTTCCAAATACTTAAATCACAAATTGATACTCTGTCTGAAGCATCACTGTTAAAGAGGGTAATAAAAAGAGGGCTGACTCTGATACAATCTGCAATGCTTCCTTCTAGGGTAGAGATGGATAAATTGGCTTCTGTTCATAAATAACTCTGGTAAGGAGTTTTCCATTTAGGTTAATGAAAGTACAAAAGAAACATATCTATCTATTTTCCAGTACTTCTTGTGGGGTTACATTGGACTCCTTGCAAGTATTGGCATTCCTTACTTTACCAAATGGGTCAGGCAGGTCAAGTAAATACCATATGTTAATCAAAGAAAACACTACATCTCATAGTGAACCTCAAGATAGGAAAGCAAATTCAAGTTGAAAGGAAGAATTTATGATCCTTTGGATTAGTGGACTCAACAAGTCATGTAAAATTTCACTTTGTCAAACATTTGTCTCTATAGTTGGAAAGATAAAACTTGCAAAGCAATAAATGTAGGTAGATAAGTGTCTTGAAATCCAGATATTTTATAGGAAATAATACTCATATGTCTCAAATGTCAACACTTCAGTATTCCTGCTTTTGGGATTCTAATAGATTATATTTCAGGAGATCAATTTTAGTTATCATAGGGCACACTCCAGATGTAAGGAAATATGCCTTAGCATATGCTGAATGCTACTGATGAAAGTTGCTTCTCTTACAAGCCAAGGCAGAATATGGCTAACCAGATCCTGGAAATAATGTTTTCTATTGGTTTTCTGAGTTGAGGGAGGTGGCCAATCAAGCATCTTTAAGGACTCTGATGTTAAGCAATTGATGATATAGCTAGGGAGTCCAGATTCTAAAGAAAGGGCTGGGAATGTGAATTTATGAGACTGGTTAAAAATGATAATCAATGTTTACCAATGAGTTAGGGCCAACTGATGGGTAAATTCCCCTTCAGTGGTCTGTGCCAAGCAAGAATTATAATAGAAAGGAAGTACACGAAATCAAGAATATTGCCATTAATTTCTTTTTAGTATTTATTTATTTATTCACTTATTTATTTATTTTTGAGAAAGCATGCACAACTGGGGAGGGGTGGGATGGTGGGGCACAGATGATCTGAGGCAGATTCTGTATGCACAACGGAGAGCCCGATGTGCAACTCAAACTCATGAGGTCATGACCTGAGCTGAAAACAGATGCTTAACTGACTGAGCCACCTTGGCACCTCTAAACTTTTTTTAACTAGGTATGATGCCCAATGTGGGGCTTGAACTCACAAGTCTGAGATCAACAGTCATGTGCTCTACCAAACTGAGTCAGCAAGACACCCCAAGAATATTGCCATTTTTATTGAGACTTAAAGTGAATTAAATCATTTCCAGAATTGCATCCTGTTCTTCGAGGAAGCAAAGGAAAGATCCCTGAAGCCGAATAACAGATATATCCTTATGTCCCAATAATTGCCCTAGAGGAAGACACATGACCCATGATGTGGGAAGAATTGGACCTCACTTTTCTCATAAATTTTGATATTCAGGGGACCTGATTTTCCCATATAGGTCCTAGTAACTTTATAGTTCCTTTCTACAAAGTATTCCTGTTTGTGAAAATGACAGTTGAGATCAGCTTTTCCCTAATAAATAAGGTAGTGGAGACCTAGGAGGTGCACGTTGAGAAGGTCATCTAATGCCCCTGGTAAGATAAAAGATGGACAAACATGGAAATAATTCATTTGAGGCTAGCCCCTTGACAATCCTCCTAGTGAGTCTCCTTTTGAACATATCAGTCGGTTAGGAAGCTCCAAGGTCTGGAGGCCCCTGTCCTCACTAAAGCAGTTCAGGGGATTGCATGGTGAATTCTTCCTAGATAGGTTGTTACCTGCCATTACCTCTACTCATGCCTGGGCTACTCTCAACGTGCTTTGCCCTTACTCTACTAAAGGTATTTTTCCCTCTCTTGCTCCCACTTTCTTTCCCTATTCACTTTTTTTGTCTATCATTTTCTCTATATATCTCTATTTTAGCATTCTGTACATTTCCATGAATTTAAAAACAACAAAAAGCCCCACTTTCTTCGCCAAACAACAGCAATAATTGTAGAGCTTCATGTAACCCAGATAGAGCAAGGTGACAAGAATCTCCATAGTTTCAGAGAGTTAAGTGAACTTGTTGCATAAAAATTAAAGCTCTAGGAAAGAGTTATGTCATAGGTTTTTCTATCTCTCCATAGGTTTTTCTATGTCTGAGTCTCAATGTAAGTAGGATTAGGAGGTCCACAGTGGGTGGGTTTGGGGATGGAGTGGAGAGCAGGTTAGCAGGGGGATCTGGAGTGGAAGAATAAATAGAAAGTCTCTAAAGTCCTCTGTGTGTGGTCTCAACACCCCTTTGGCTTTACCTCTTACTACTCACAGTGAAAATAAAAAATTAAAGTATAGAAAATTATAAAGGAAAGGGAGAAGAGGGATATTCTTCATTTTATGAAGAAGAGTAGATATTTAGAAGATATAATTAAAAAATTGAGAGTAAAAGCAGAGGGAAAAATGAATATAGAGGACATAGAAGTTAAAAATATAAAAGAATAAAATTCCAGATAAAGAGTAAATGTTAAACATAAAAAGGTAGAGTGGATGAGATTAAAAATAAATTAAAAAGGCTAGAGGCCAGTGAGATAAAAGGTTAAAACCAGGACAGTAAGAGAGATAAAAGACTACATGTGGGGGATAGGATGAAAAGTTAAAAGCGTAAAAGGAAATGAGATTAAAAATTAAGCACAGGAAATAACTAACATGCTTAAAAGTAAAAATGTATAAGAATAAAAAAGATTTGGGGGAATAATTAAAAAAAAACTAAAACCAAAAGCCTGAGTATGAGACAACTAAATGATCTAAATGTAAAATTCACTTGCGTAAGGGTAAACAAGGGCTGAGAAACTGGCTTCCTGCAGAGGTGAGTCCACAGTGGAAGAGGAGCCCTGGCCCAGAGACGTGAGCGATGGGGCTACTTCAGTCCCAGGACCTTCCCCACAACCTCTTGGACCTTTGTATATGGTGCTGGAGCTTCTGGACCAAGAGTCAGACACCTTTGGATATGCAAAATCCAGACACCTTTGGATATGCAAGAATATGAGTTCAGCTGCTGAACTCACCTGAAATACTTCCAGTCTTTTTTCTTTCTCTTTTAAAATGCCTTCACCATCTTCATCAGCTTGCACTGAAACACACATGAACCATGATATTCAGTGCTTGTTTACATGTTTTCATATTCTCTGCTTATTTTATTTATGTATTTTTAAGTTCTTCCTATAAGGCAGGAGAACGGTTGGAGAAGTATGTGGCAGACTTTTAGACAGCTGTCTTAGTTTAAATGTTAGATGCCTGCTGTAATAAGATTGCAAGCTACCTCGGCTAAGAGTTTTGTAATTATTAATCCATTTCTCTGCCCACTTCTTCCTTGCCTTCCGAGGAAGTTTGCTTTCCTACTGGAGGAGAGTTCCTTTTTGTCACATAGGCTCCTCCCATGACAGGTGGAAGGTATTCATATTCAAAACATCTACTCCTATTGAACTAAAATACTTAGTCTTCCAAGTTTCTAGGAGAAGGAATCTGACTAACCCATCTTGACCCAACTCTGGTTCAAGATAGAGGAAAGTAAAGGAAACAAAGCAGTACTGAGCTGAGCAATGAAAGAGCATAAAGAGGATGTGGGGATTACAGAGGGTGACACTCTGGAGTAGCTGCAAGGTTTGATGGAAAGACATTGAAGAGAAGGGTTTATATTTAGTATGGTGCTGTGGGCTATTGGAGCCCTCTTTGTGCTTCATGAGAAATTTAATCGAGGATTTGGGATTGAAATTATTTTTGGTTGCTGGATTACATTTCTTTGGATGTGAAACTATTTTAAGAGTAAGCCCTCTGGATTTTAGTTTTAACTAGGTTGCAAAAATGATTGCAAATATGTAAAACCTATTTAATAAAGTGTAGCTTAAAATTGGTTCTGCAATATAATAGAAGTAATAAAGTTATTTAAGAAAGGAGGAAATAAAGTCCAAATGAAGACTTAATTCCTTCTTCCATCTTTTAAAAATTTTTTGGGGATAAATACTATGTACAATATAATGTATTAGTGTTACATGGAACATAAAAGATGAATAAGAAATTCCCTATCATTTGCTTACAATTTAATGAGAGATAGAATGTATTAATCAGCAATGAAGGGACAGTCATGAAGAGATACATGTCAAAAGAAAGATTTGTTCATAGGTGTATGAATTTTTCAGAAAGGAGCTATGACATGTATCTGAGTGGGTAAGAAGACTTCAAGAAGAGGTCAGCTTTTTCCTCCCAGATTTATAGAATCAGGATTATGGCTGTTGGCCTGGAATTGGCAGAAAAGCTTGAATATAGTGACTGTTTGGCGAAAAATAACAAATGGGGCCTTTTTCTGGAGTGGAGAATTAGATTCAAGAGGCAAATGGTCAGAGTTTTCCAGAAAGAGACATTTGGGCCACATGTGAATGGTCTTAAATATTAGGATAAGGAATTTGTATTCTCAGTCATTAGAAGTCTTTGGAGACTTTTGGGGGCACCTGGGTGGCTCAGTTGGTTAAGCTTCTGACTTCAGTTCAGGTCATGATCTCATAGTTCATGAGTTTGAGCCCCACGTCAAGCTCTGTGCTGATAGCACAGATTCTCTGTCTCCCTCTTTTTCAGCCCCTCACCCACTCACACTGTCTCTCTCTCTCAAAAATAAATAAACATTTATAAAATAAAAAAAAAAGTCTTTGGAGACTTTTGATATCGGGAATGACATAATTGAAGTTATGCTCTGACACAGTATGATATTAAAGGAAGGGTTACAAAGAAGAGGAAGAAGAAATACCTAGAAAAAAAAATAGAGTGATTGTGTTAAGATGGCAGGCAGATAATCCAAAACCACTTCTTCTTGATGGAATTCCTTTGAAATGACATAAAGAAAATACTTCCATATGAGTATCCATCAGAGAAAATCCAGGAAGACTGCTGTCAGTGGAATAGAAACTTCTGAGATATTTCAGAAAGATAGAAAGCAGAGTCATCTGCTAGATGGGAAATTGAGACCAGAGGAACTTATATCCCAAATACGAATAGGAAATAGAATTGCTATGTAGGTTGGAAAAATTGGGATATGGTCACAGGTGACTAAACCACAGCTAGGTCAAGATAAGTCAATCAGGTCCCCTCTCCTAGAAATTTGGAAGTCAGATTAAGGCATTTTAGTTCAACATGAGCAGATCTTTTGAATGTAAGCATAAGAGCTATGGAATGACCATTTCCCAACTCTTTAGGTGAAACCTGTTTGCAAAAAAAGAACAACACAGGATATGGCGAGAGAAACTCACTCCCTTAGGCTTTCTATTTGGTGATGGTGGGCTGAACCACCTGTCACTGGCTTCCTTGGGATGACCCAATGGCCTATTATTCTCTTCCTGTTTTCTGAAGTTGTTTTCTGTTACTTGCTTCAAATCCTAACTAATAAAGTGAGTACCATGAGTCTTATGCAAAGGTTAAGTCTTTTAAGGGGGTGGATGTGAAATGACAGTTTTGGTGTGTTTTTTAAAATTTTTATTTTTGAAGGGGGTTGTCGGGAGATGGAAGACAAGTTCCCTAGTCTGAGATTGTATTGGAAGATGTGAGAAACTAAGGCGACCTTGAATGCAACTTTTCTTAACTCATCATAAGTCAAATTAATGTTATTTGATCACAGCAAAAAGAAAGAAATCCCATTGGAAAGCACCTTGTGACCTCTTAATTAATATTGGCTCATTGACTAATAGTCTGAGGTGAATTCCAGTTTCATAGACCATAACCTCAATCAGTCCCCTGAAAGATTTCTCTGGCTTAATGTGTTGCTGTTTGTTATATTGTTCCTTAAAATTGAAAATGGGTCAAGTGTTCCCTTTCTAGCTACCAAATTGATGCTCTCTTCTTCATAATTTATTCTTTTTCCCATATGCCATTGAAATATCTAGTAACATCCAATATTTAAGTGTCCAGAGAACATTTTTCAGGCTGCCTCATTCACTCTGAAATAGCACACAAATTCTTTGTCAGATTTTGTGTTCTAGTTTTTCATTTGGAAATTATGGTCCTCTAGTTAAACTCCTCTTCATGCAGGGCAGGACAATTTTACCCTCTACCAAGCTCTGATTTTTCACTCTGGCTTGTTTTTGGAGAGAACTGGGGTCACTAGTTAATGCTGGTTTTAAAATGCCTTTTAATGCTGTGGCCCTTTAACAGCCCTGGCTGTGGGTAAAGTTTTAAGAAAGGTTTATGTGTTTATTTTCATTGTCATCTTTCTCATTACCACGGTTCTCCCTCTTTTTTCTCTGTTCTACCTGGCAGCTTCCTACATGTATCCAAAGAGCATCTCATTTTCTCAGAATGCTCTGCACTAGAGAACTCCTCCTTACACATTGCCTTTTATTCCACAAACAATGAAACTCCCTATCTCTGTCAAAATAGCTGTTCCACGTCAAATATGAATATTCATTTCTAGATGTTAATGACTGAAAATATCTTAGAATATTATGTTGCTAAATAACTAACATACTTTTAACAGAGATCTATAGAGTGTCAAAGAAGTGACATGCGGTGGGAATTTCCGATCTGAAGATGAGAGAGTCAATGTAATGGACAAAGTAATGGATTCAGCCCTTATGTCTATTACCTTCTTTTTCTCTGTGAACTGACCTTTCTCCCAAATATTTGCACTGTATCTTAAGAATGGCCTCTGGCTACTGGGCTGTACCGGGATTGACCGCTGTCTTGGTTTTGCTGAATATACCATGTGGGCAACTGAGTTCAATTGGTTCAGTCAGATTCTCTTTCTAGTAATCAGAATCAAGAGAGGGTTGCAACTTTATTATGTGATCTTGAAGGAGAAGGGGAAGTCATGTTTGCCAAGTGATTGATGGGATGGGAAAACCAGTATGAGGAAAGATGGTGCAATGCCTGGGCAAAGAGGGCACAAAATGACTATAGCATGGAGGCCTGATGGGTTTACATGGTCCCCAGGCCTTCCTGGCTTCAGCCTTTACCAGTGTGATACACTTAGAAATGATTTAGGTGCGGGTTGCCTGGGTGGCTCAGTTGGTTAAGCATTCGACTTCGACTCAGGTCATGATCTTGTGGTTTGTGGATTCAAGATGGTTTAGGTGATGGAGTCCTCAGCTTCAGAATTGTTTTTCATCTTACTATTTCTTTTCTTAAATTAAAAAAAAATTTTTTTTTTTGAGGGAGAGAGAGAAACAGAATGTGAGTGTGGGAGGGGTAGAGAGAGAGAGGGAGACACAGAATTCAAAGCAGGCTCCAGGCTTCAAGCTGTCAGCACAGAACCCAACACAGGGCTCAAACACATGAACTGTGAGATCATGACCTGAGCTGAAGTCGGACGCTTAACCAACTGAGCCACCCAGGTGCCCCTTCATCTACTATTTCTAACCATAAGACTTGGCAATGACTCCATGTCTGGGAATATTGTGTGGGGTAAATAATTTAAAGAAGAGTTCAATTTATGCTAATCAGAAATATAATGGTTTATAAGTGTCCATGTGGAAGAGACAGAATAATGTTGGCTGAAAATGTGGAATGTAGAGAGGAGATTTTGACAGCTGGCCAATAGTGCATGAATTGTAGGTGTAATAAGAAATAGAACCCTTAGCCCCTGGAGGGTCTCCCTTTTTGATTATGAGGAATCTTATCTTTCCTGGTTCACCATTCATAATTAACTTTTGTTTCAAAATATCTGTTTATGATATGAAGAAGCTTAGGAATCTCTGACTCAGAGTAATCATTAGCATTTATTGTTTGTTATGTGCTTTGCATTTTTTACCGTATTTAAATTTTATAGGAGCCTCATGAGATGGGTTGCCTCACTATTTCCTTTTCACAGATAAGAAGAATAAGAAGTCCATATGGTAAGTAATTTGCACAAGCCACGTATCTGACAGGGCTATGGAGTTGAGACAAACTCAAGTCGTGTGGGTAGAAACGCCAATGCTGTGCTTTGATCTACAACTTTCTGTTCCTCGCTTACCAAGAAGATCTGCTGGCAGGCACCAAGGCCCATGGGGAGGAAAGCCCCACACAGGGGTGTTACTAGTTTTTGCATCAATTACTCTACTCATATAATACAGCCTTCTTGAGGCAATTGGCTTACTACATAGAGGATGGGCTTTGTCAACATTGAAATGAATGATGCTATATGAACATTAAATAATAAAAAGTTAACTGATTTTTCCTCATCTCTGGCAAGGTGATTATCTTGTTTCTTTCCCTGTTAAATAGGCTACTGATAGTCAAAATTGGGCCACTTGGTGTCAGAAGGTACAACTAGAGCAGTACTTATTCTTGATACCATTAATTGTTGTCAACAGTTGGTGATTATTTGTCCTCAGCGAGCTTCATTAGTCAACTAGCCATGCTCCTTGTGAAGAAAATGTGACTGACCAAAAAGGCCTTTTATTACGTTGAACCTATCTGAACTGGCCACATCCTCTGTGGGGTCCTCTACTTTATGTGAACCAAGAACAGGAAAAAGCACAAAAACCACACACACACACACACACACACACACACACACACACACAGACACACACACAAGTGCTTTCTCTTCTCTTTCATCTCTCTGTCTTTCTCTGAGTCATTTTCTAGGGAAAGAGAAAACATATTTTATTATTGGCTCTTAATCCTCCAGGTAAAACTGTTACAGAGATAATATATGGTCACTTATGTAGGATAAATAAAAACATTTATTCAGTTTTCAGAGACAGAGCACAAGTGGGGGAGGGGCAGAGAGAGGGAGACACAGAATCTGCTGTCAGCACAGAGCTCAATGTGGGGCTCAAACCCAGGAACTGTGAGATCATGACTTGGGCCTAAGTCGGCTGCTTAACCTACTGAACCATGCAGGTGCCCCAAGGTTTTCGAAATTTAAAAACCTCTTTGCCTAATCTTACTACAGAGTTCTATTTCTTATTAGCCAAAGATTCCTAACTGAGTAGGTTCAGGAAAGAGAATTTGGAGCTGGGTGTTTCTGACCCTCAGATCAGGTGGTTCTTCAGGTGAAGAGCTGTTGGATGCAATCTTTGAAAATGGGTGACAAGACATTTCTCTCAGTCTGGGCCAAAATAAAGTCACAGAGGTAGGGGGATTCCATCTCTGACATGGGGTTTGACTTTGTAGTTTTTACTTCATGTCCTCTTGGCACACAAAGGGAACATGACTGATCTGTGAAAGCTTTTCCACCCCTGGCTTTCATGACTTTTCTCCCCTCTTTCAGAAAACATAGTTATTACAAAGGAAGTGCAACTGCTCTAGCCTCTTCAGAATAGAATAATGACATTTTCATAGCAAGAGATTGTGGGAGAAAGTGTGGGGATGTTGAGCTGGCGGGAATCCAGAGGTTTTTAAAGAACCAGAGAAAGGTCGTTCACCCCCTTAAAAAGTGATGGTTGTGAAAACAACCCAATTTTAGAATTTGTCATCTTGTGTTAACAGCGTCCCTTTTTGTAGTTACTGATATCTGTCAGAGTAAATGCCAGCAGTAAAGAGCTCAGCAGCAGGCTTTGCTGAGGAGGTAGGAGGCTTGCGTTTGAGGTTTGTGCACATTTTCCTGGTGTGCTGGAGGCTGATTTGGGGAAAGAGTTTTGGCCTGGGAATCAGGACACTTCATCTGTCTTGGCTGTGACACTGAGTAGCTTCTGACCCTGCAGCTCATGAATCTCTCTCCACAGTCCCATCTTCTGCAACATGAGGGAATTGGACAAGGTTAACTCTAAGATCCTCTATGGCTAGAAAATTTTGTGATTCTAAGTTCTGGGTAAATGCCATGAATCACAGTGGTCTCTGCATTAATATTGTGTTTTGCCCCCAGTTTTTCTCAAGCAAATAATTGGCTCCTTCAAAGCTTTTGCCTAGCATTTAATCATGGTGGACAGGCAGTTTGCCAGTGTCATTGTAGAAGGAAAGCTCCTGTTTAGCAGCATTTCCTCTCAATCTTCCTCAGTCGGCAGTGAGGGATGGAGTCCCTGACTGTGGCCAGACCCACAACTTTGCATCTTGTCTCTGAGGCCACAGAACCCAGTAGCCTCTGAGCAAGCTTCTCAGAGGTGGTCCTTTTGGTATATCTGTGCCCCGAGAGACTTAAGTATGACATGTTGTTGCTCAGGGTGATTAATAGTGGAATCACAGGTTCAAAAAGCTGCAAAGAAACAGAGGCACAGTCTCTGCTGGTCAGATTAATTAATTAATTAATTAATTAA
Organism: Suricata suricatta; assembly: GCF_006229205.1. Lineage (NCBI taxonomy): Eukaryota > Metazoa > Chordata > Mammalia > Carnivora > Herpestidae > Suricata > Suricata suricatta. The sequence goes on from NC_043701.1 coordinate 126,784,626, forward strand.
TAAAAATATTTATTTTTGAGAGAGAGAAGGGGAGCTGGGGAAGAGCAGAGAGAGGGGGGACAGAAGATCTGAAGTGAAGCAGGCTCTACCCTGATAGCAGTGAGCCCGACGTGGTTGGAGCTCACGAATGGTGATATATGCTGAAAACTGTCTGTCCAGCTCTAAAGGCACTTCTTATGCATGCCCTTCATTGGGCAAAAAAAATCTCTGGAATACCAGTTTTTTTTTAAAGTTTGTTTATTTTTTGATAGAGAGAGAGAGTGGGGGCAGGGGGAGGAGCAGAGAGAGAGGGAGAAAGAGAATCCCAAGCAGGCTCCACACTGTCAGTGCAGAGCCCGATATGGGGTTTGGACTCACCAACCAAGAGATCATAACCTGAACCAAAACCAGGAGTCAGATGCTTAACCGAAGCCCCTGGAAAAGCAGTTTTTAATTGTTTTGGAGCTGACTGAGATGCCTCGGGGAATTTAATGCAGGATTTCTCAACCTTAGCACTGTTGACATTTTGAGCTGGGTAATGCTTCGTTGTGGGGGCTGTCCTGTGCACGGTAGGGTGCTCAGCCGTGTCCCTGGCCTTTACCTACTAGAATCCAGCAGAATGCCGTCAGCTGGGACAACCCAAACCGTATCCAGACATTGTCAGATGCTTGTCGCAAGCAAAATCCCTTTTGATTAAGAAATACTGATCTAAGGGAGGCCAGTAAAATGTGCATATGAAGAAAAATTTGCAAATAATTTAAGGCTATTTATAGAGTTCCCTGAAGCATAGGAGTTTACTCACAGTTAACACAACTAATAATAAGGAGCAAAGCTACTGTCTCTCTGTTAGGAGGGAAGCGGTGGTACCTGCTCTGAACCCATCCACTGTACTGGTGCCCGGGTAGGGAAGTTCATTGTCAGAAACATGGGGAAGTTTGTCCTTGTGTCCACAAGAATCCCTGGTTAAGAACCTATGCTTATTCTAGTGTGTGACAATCTTTTCTATATTGCTATTTAGGATATTTTTGCTATGTTGCCAAAGGTATACATCTTGTCTCCTAGCTGGATTGCAAGTTTATAAACAGGGGGGAGCATGACAGATGTTGTAGCCTGGTGCTTGCCTCATGACAGTGCTCAGTGAACATTGGTCAATGGATTGAAAGCACAGTGGAGCCTGCCCGAGGACACACTTCCCTACCGGGCAGCAGTGTCTGTTCCTCCTGCCTCCCATCCAGGCAACAGCAGCTTTGTCCCTTAGGTTAACTTTGGGTAAATTATACAGACTCTCTAAGCTGAGGCTCATCTCTAAAATGCAGAAAATCGTAGAGTGGTTGGGACATAAAATTAGCTGTCTACATACAGCATCTGGTACGTAAAATGTCCCATAGATATCAGCCATTATTATTATCATTATTATTCATATTGTTCCTCTAGTGTAGTCCCTGGTTGATGTGGTGGCTAGTCAGGTTTGGTGGGACGTCTCAAGGCAGAGAGGAGGACAAAGGAGGGACTTGTTATGGGGGGCCAGGGTAGGGGAATTGCCTGGCTGAGCTTGAATCGAGAACTGAGGAGGTTCACTTAGCTCCACAGCCTCCAGACCCCTGTCCGCACAAGTGGGCAGGGAAGGCAGCGGGCCTCGCCATCTTCCTCACATGGCCCAGAGGGGCTACAATTACTGATATTGGTTTCTCAGGGCATCTTAGCAGCAGGGAACAAACTTTGCATATTTTCAGAGCAGTAAATAAACAGTGTACATTCCCCTGCAGGATAATTAGAAAACCAAAGAGTCTGTACCATGAAAAGAGTAGGGAGTCAGTTGTTCGGAAAGCACTCAGAACGGCTACTTGATAGGGGTCCCTTGGAGGGCCCGGGAGATGTGTGGCACCGGGCACCGTGGGTAAAAGTGCCTCTATCTCCTGTGGAAAAAGGACAGTCTTCAGGCAGAACGCACTAACCAGCCCTGGGTTCCTTCTGCCAGCCTTGCTCAGAGATGAGCTCCCCGCCCAATTAGGCAGCCTCTGCGGAGATTGCTTTCATCAAGCCTTGTTAGGAGGGAAAATAACAGAATGTTCTCACTGCTTTCAAATTTACTTTGAAGCTTACATTTATCGGCCAGCAGGAAATGTTTGTCTTTCCCCTGAGCTGGTAGGTGAGTCCTGGAATTAACAGGTGATGTTTCTTCAAATACTGCTCAGTTCAACAGTATCATTATTTCTTTTCATTGCTAGGAATTAATGGCCAGGAAAATGAAGCCTCTTCATAGGGAATTTGGGCATAAAGATGCAGAGAACCGTTTGGTAGGAAAATTCTCCAATCCCATCCAGAGTTTAAAAACTCAGGGCTTTGCACACTGCCTCCCTTACCACCATTCAGATCACTGGGAACTAGAGACAGAAATGGAAAACTACTACACTAACCATCCTTACATGCTACTTTTGTCATGTAACTTTGTCCCTCAGAATCCTTACTGGTTCTCCACTTCTTATCATATGTATTAAATTCCTTAGCGGGGATTTCAAGCTCACTCATAATCTGGCCTCATGCTACCTGGTCCACAATTACTTGTAGAAAGATGAATGAGATAATCCATGAAGCATTACTTAATCACAACATCTGGCATATAGTAAAGGTAGTTAGGTTTTATTAATATTATTTTTATTTGAGAAAGCTATTGCTTTTGTCTGCTAAAAATTAATTCACTATCCTCCTTCTTCTAGGGACAGTATCTCTACCTTAACCAAACACATCTTCCCTTTTGCAGTGATATTGTAGCGGGAAATGACTCAGACCGAACACCGGAGGAAGTGAAGTGACTCCTTTATTTGCGAACGCGGGCCCAGAGGCACAATCCTCCAAATTCTGGGTCCCCAAGCGGGCGCAGCCCAGCTTACTAGCAAGCAGGGCAGGCTCTTTTTGGCGCGTGGAGCGGCAGGCGGGGTTACAGAGGTTTAGAAGCAGGAAGCCTTAAAAGGTTGTGTTATTTTAAGGTGATGGAGCTTTCTGAGATGGCAGGGCTTGTCTCAATGGCTGCTGCAATGGCGACAGCGCTCTGTCAATATGTCATGGGAGATTAGCCAATCATAGTGCCTCATCTCTGTCTTGTCGTGGAGCTTGGTCTGTGGACAGACATGTGATTCAAATTGGGTGAAGAAGAATCCTTTACTAGCATTTTTCAAACTGAAGGTGGAAGCAAAGCTTCATTTTTTCCCCTTTCGATATATAGTTGTTAAAATATAAGCCCAGAACTGTCTGTGACCATATTTCTATCCTGTGGGGACAGGTGACCTAAGGAAAATAAAGTTTAAATGTGGGAAAAAAAAAAAAACCCTCCACATACATGTGTGTGTGGAGAGAGAGAGCTAGAGAGAGACAGAGAGACAGAGAGAAAGAAGAAAATATCTGAGGGCCTGATTCTGATTACTGATTCCAGCCCTACTTGTAAATTTTTTTGACTTGGCTATGTGAACCTATAACTGTTCCCTTCTGTGTTTCACTAATTCAAGGTGGTGTTTAGTCTCCTGCTGGCTACTTGGGATAGAAGGATAAATGAAGCACAGCCCCTGCCCTCAAGGAATCCAATTTAGTGAATGATGATGACTGTAGATAATGCAGGGCTTTCTTGCTGGGAGTAGGAATAGCACAGTGACCCTCAAACGAAACTCTATAATAGGGGTTCTTAACTTCAGGTCTAGAGACCTGGGAGGCATTCAGAGATAAGTTTAAGATAATTGTCTTCTATGATGTTATGCAAGACTTTTTTTAGGATACATGGTGGGTTGTTTTTTTTTTTTTTGTTGTTTTTTTTTTAGGTTTGGGGAGAGAATAGGATTCTCAAAGAGGTAACTAAGCCCAAAACAAAAACCAACCAACCAACCAACCAACCAACCAACAAAAACAACCAAAAATCTCTCGACGATTAGGTCATGGACAAGAATTCCCCAAGTGTGAAGTGACTGGAGGGAATGCAAAAAGAACCTTCAAAGCTGCCTTGCATATCTGGAGCGTATAGTAAGTCCTCCTGGCAAGTCGGAAGAATAGTGACAACCCAATTTGCCTAGAGTCACAAGGACGTGGCATCTCTTCAAAAGGAAGCTTCCAGGGCCTTCAGCCAGGGAGTTCTCCCAGTTTCAAGAGCTGGAGGGAGATCATCCTTAATTTCCAATAAGGTGAATAATGGGGTTAAGATACCAACAGTTGACAGTCCTTCTGTCTGGAATGACCTCTCAATATCTACATGACCTCCTTACTTTCTTGAGCACACTATATTGTTCCTATATACTCTGCTTATATTTCTACACTATTTAAACGTCCCACTTCTGACACTCATTATTCCCTTAGCCAGCTTTACTCATTTTCTAACACGTATCATGCACTGAGGTGTCTTTGGTTTATTTATGTATTTTAATTACATATTTATATGTATTTATTTTATCTCTCCCTCAGAGAAAAGGAACTTTGGTAGACTTGTTCATATGTTACATCTCCAGCACTGAGAACAGTTCCAGACATGGAATAAACAAACAAAAAAAGTGTTCCCCTTCTTCTACCTAAGTATTAATTGTTCTCTCCCCTTCTTGTAAAGACAGAATAACATAAATAACATGGCACAGGCCATGGTGTCACATAATTCAGACTGAATCCAAGCTCGGCCCCGCAAATGCCTTTATTGATAACAGTTACAATTTTAAATGAGGCAAAGGCTTGGTGAGAGAGGCATGAAATCCGTGCACATCCTAGTCTCTTTGATGTAAATCTGCAGATGCAAAGGGTCTATTATAGGTTAAGAATGGACCTCAGGTTCTGTTTTCAGCTTTGCCATGTGCTAGCTAAGAAACGTTGGCCAAATTACTTTGTTTCTCAAGTCTAATTTCTTAAGCCTCTTCCCATTATCCCTGTGAGATAGCATGTTAAAGCACTTAGCACAGTATCTTAAGCAGGAGTTACAGTGCAGTGTGAGTAGTTGTTGGTACATGCATGGTAAACACTCAGTAAAAGTTAATGGCTATCATGAAGCCTTTTCTGAACCCTTTTGTACCTTTCTGTGCTCTTCTATGGCGTTTCTGATTTCTGTCTCATCCAGTTAGCGTAGTGATCAGTGTGTGTGTCTGTGATTTGGTGCTATATTCTCTCAAATAGATGAAATTCCTTGGCAGCCTGCACTTACTTTTAGCTTTCCGGATGGCACAGTGCAGCACCAAGCACATAGTTCTCTTAATTCTTGGTGACTTATTAAATGGAGAGTCCTGTCTTCCCTGATCCCTTATAATTTTCTGTTTTATTCTGTTGATTTATAAAAAAGGGTCTTTCTTAAAATGCACAATTGTTCCTCCCTTAATGCTCAGAGGAAGGCTCTATGCACAGAGGGAGCTCCATCTAAACCAAAATGAATACCTCTTTGTTGGCTAATACCTTACATGAGGAGGTACCTAATCCACTGATTGATTTCCTTTTGATTCAGGGCCCAGCTAAAATGGCTCTAGAGCAAGTAGCTCATCTCTGTGATCTTTTCTGAAGGAGAGATTTCTTTACAACCTTTACTGAAACCTGACCTCTTTCTTCCTTGACTTTTCCATCTATAAAATTGGGATCATAAGGACCTTAGTAAGTTTATAAGAAGCCTGGAAAATTTCTGCCTATCAGTCTGACCATGGCATCCTGTGACAGAGGGACTAATTCTCAACATTAGTGACTTAGGACATTGTTGCCAGCCTGCCTTAGCAGTTACTTTTACTTCTGGATTAGTTGGTTTGGAATACATCAATGAGAGAAAATTTTTAGGTGAAAATCCCACAAGACTGAGTGCTCAAGACTGCTTCTGAGGAGCGGGTGCTTGAGAAAATGATTTCTTAAGGTAGTAGCTCTAATATCACATCTTTCAGAAGCTCCCCCTGACCTCCCAATTAAGTCATGCCCCCTATCACACACAGTCATCGTGCCCTGTAGTCTTTCATAGTTCTCAGAGTTTGGAAATATCTGCTGATTTGTGCAGTTATCTGGTTAAGGTCTGCTTTCTCCACTACACTGTGAACTTTTCCATGTCAGGGATGATCTTGTTTAGTGGTGTCTGGTATGTAGTAGTTACTCACTAAAGTTTTGATAATAGTAAGCTAGTGAAGAGAAATGTTCTTTTTTGGTGAAGAACTAGAAAAGGAGCTGATTCTCTCTCTCTCTCTCTCTCTTTTTTTTGAAAGACATGATAGTTTATCTTTTAAAAAATTGTACCACACTGATCATAATGACCAGCATACACATTATGATGGCTTTTCTCTTGGGTATTAACATTGCAGTACTTTTGTATACTGAAATGTTTCAATAGGACCAAGAACGTTAGAGAAATAAAGATCTTAGATGAAAATGAATACTTGATTCTCTTGAAACCAGGAAAAGTCTGGTGGTTTTACTCCATGCTTCCTTGGAAGGACTGTCTTCTCATTTATAATCATGAAGACAGCACAGCAGATAACTATCCAGTGCAGCTGGTCAGAAACTCAGGGAAACAACATCTTGCTGACACAAGTCTCTGCACTGTTGGTAGTGCTGAAGTCCATTAAACTTCATAAATAGTGTCTGATGAGAAACGTAGTGATTTTGGATTAAAACAGGAAAGGAGTCAGAGGTCAGTTTCCAGAATGTGAAGGAAATCATGTGGCTCTTCCTTGAGGACTGCTATGTCTAGACAGGCTACAATGCAGACTGCTAGCACATAGACCAATTTCACTATTGGACAAAACCTGTGGTGACCAGAAGAAATGCAACGCTTTTTTTCTCACTGAGCCCCTGTAGTCCTAATAGATTGAACTTCAGAAGGGTGTTTGGGGGTCTCAGCTTTCTCATTCCCCTTTCCTCTTCTTACATACACTTTCTATCCCTCTATGGCCTGAGGGATTCACCTTTCTCCTGGATAGCTCCAAACTCCTTGAAATTCTCTGAGGGATTCCTATAGCTGTCTAATGCGTATGGCTGTAGTTCCTTCAGATTCTCCAGGGTGGAGCAGCCTCAAGACAAAAAACCCTTTTTTCCTTTGCTAATTTTAGCCCGCTTCATAACATCGTTTTGCTGAAATATTTTGTGAGCAGAGTCTCTGTTTCTTTACCCTGCCTCTTAGTTGGAGGATATGTACGTAGAGTAGCATTTCCCAAGTTGAGCTTTGTGGAATACCAGTTTCAGGAGTTGTTGACTTATTCATGCATTAACACATACGTAGTTAGGTTCTGTGCTAAAACATGAGAAAAAAGAGCCATAGGCCTTCCTCTAATGGAGCTCAACATCTAGTGAAGAGACAGCTATTAATATAGTAATCAGTGATGTGTGAAATTTTCACATGAGGTAAGTTTCATTCATAAAAAAACTTCGTGGTGCTATGAAAGCATAGATTTGAGGGTAGGGGTTGGTAGCTTTTTTCTGTAAGGAGCTAGTAAATTTTTTTTTTTTTTTTTTGGTTTTGAGGGCCAAATGGTCTTTGATCCAACTATGTGCAATTCTGCTGCTGCACTATGAAAGAGGTCTTAGACAACACACAAACAAATGTGTGTGCTGTGTTTCAGTAAAACTTTATTTTGGAAATTGAAATTTGAATCTCATGATTATGTCACAAAATATTAGTTTTTGTTTGAATTTTATTTTCAACCACTTAAAAATGCAAAACTATTTTTAGTTTGTGGTCTGTATAAAATAGGTAGTGGGCCGTTTGCCAACCCTTGCTTGAGGAGTTAGAGAAGACGTTCCTGAAGGAGGATGTTTGATCTGAGATCTGAAATTTGAGTAGGATAACCTGGTAAGGGAGGGACTATGGTCCCCCAAGGAACCATGGGAGTCCTTGGCTATAACAGAACTCTGGAATATAGAGAGCACATGTACACTAAGGACTATATCCATGCAAGTGACCCTAGAGTCCACGTAGTACTTTTATGTCAATATTTCTGAGAATTTGTGTTTCTTTCCTGAGGGATCATTTAGGCTAGGATTCAACATGAGTGTTATTATAAACAGTTAAGTGTGAGCTTTCCTGGGGGCTAGGGGGTAGGCAATATGGCTCCCAGAGGTCCTTGCCTGGCATTTAATGATGGCATTATAACTGCAAGAGAATTGAATGTATTTACCAAATGCTCAGTGGGGAAAACAATTGCAGTACATATTTAGCTGATGATGACCTACAACTTCTCTGGAGAGCTGTGAGATCCTATTGATTCTCACTTCATAAAATGCTTATTTGGAAGCCCTAATATCTGTGAGAGTTTGCCAAGTGCTCTTTCATTAATATGGTGCACCCAAGTAAAATGTGGAAAATTTCTGTACTACAACTATATATTATGAGAAGTTTTGAGTTTATTAGATCAGATACTTGGGTAGCGAGTTGGATTTTCCACCACTTATCCAATTATTTTGAATACATATGTCCTCACCTTAAATGTGCACATGACTTCTTTCTTGATTTTTTTTTTTTTTTTTGATGCAGGACAATTTCCTTCATCTGATTCTTTTAAAAAATATCTCCCAGAGAAAATTTTGATAGCTACTTTTCGATTAGCACTTTTCTAACTATTTTTTGATTAGCAAATTTTCAGTTTCTGGTCTTGGATTTCTGTCCCATGACAGCCACATGTTGGGCTGCAAGCCACGTCGGTCTGTGTCTTTGGAGCTGGTTTGTCTGGGAAGCCAGCTGACACAAGCGAATGGAAAGTTGAAGGAAAACATCAATGGCTACCACCAAGTAAGTGAGTTTACTCTTTTTTCTGCCTCGGTCTCTTTCTCTTTTTTCTGTGTCTTTTTAATTGCCACACCTCAGCCTTGGATCAAAACAAGAGGAAAATAAAATACAATTAGATTCTCTGCTCCTTTGTGCAGTGCTGTTACCGAGGTAAATAAGTGATTTGGGTGACTCTGCAGCACTTTTCCATTACATTGGTAGAGGAAGCAGTGTTCATTATGCATCAGAGCGATTTGCTATAAATGGTGTATTTATCTCATTTCCTCTGGTTGAGTTTAAATCCTCAGTTGGCCTCCATGTAAATCTTGCTTAAGGCCATAGAACATGAAAGCTGAAGGGAACTTGCAAATTCTCAGGTTGGGATTTCTCATGCTTAGAAAGGGAAACTGAGGTAATGGGGTTGTGGCAGAGCTAAAGTTAACTCCCATCTCCCAACTCCTGCTCTTAACAGTCCAGCTTCTGTTTGCCCCCCAGCACCCACCAGTCTTCTAACGTATTTCTGCCATCTTCTATTTTACATAGACAATGGTCTCACAAGACTTTTTTCAAGACATTGAAAGGGTTCTCTCCTGACAGCATAAAGTTCTTCCTTCCACAGAGGAGAGAGGTGCTAATTTTTATGGGAAGGAGAAATAGGGCATGCCATTTGACTAAGTGAGGAAAAGAACATGGGAGTGAGGATGAGGAGTATTTTACAGTAGCCAGATATATAGAGTCTCATAAACACATGAACATGAGTAATAAAGAAAGTGCTTTTGCTCCCCGTGTACATATGGCTGGAGGGAAGGGTAACCAGAAAGGATTTATGTGGACAGGTTACTGACCTGTGTTATAGGCACGTTCATGGAGCATCCTAAGCAAAGTAAGGCAGCAGCAAGTAGGACTAAGGCAGTTGGAAAGGAATAGTTTAGTTTCAGATTTTTAAAAAAATTAATGAGAAGAGGGTAAAGCACTTTTTATGAGCTTCTGCTCACTCAGTTAGCTTTAGTTTGAGAGAATTGATGTCCATTTATCACAAAGCACTTGTGAGCATACTTTGTGCATGGCACTATGCCAAAAAATTTAGGGGTTATTTAAATCATCCCCCCTGTCTCCAGATAGCTGAAAGGAATTGGTGGCTAGAAAACATAGACTTATGCATAGGATTTCCAGATAAAATATAGGATACTTAGGTAAATTTTTTTTAACTGAGTTTATTTTTGAGATAGAGAATGCAGTTTTGTGCGCACACACACACATGCACATGTGCGTGCAAGCAGGGAAGGGGCAGAGAGAAGAAGACAGAGAACCCTAAACATGTGAGATCATGACCTGAGCTGAAGTCAGACACTTAGCCAACTGAGCCACTCAGGCAACCTGAGCTGAGTTTTGAGTGAAGGTAGAATGGCTTGGACAAGGCATTCTGTTGGAAGCAAAAATACAAGCAAAGGTGCAGAGACAGGAATAAATTGTTGTTCAACAAAGGAAGGAATGGAAACATGTCTCTGTGGGACATTGGACAAAGGATTCATGTGAGGTGAAATTAAAGCAGAGGATACTGGAAAGGTAGATTAGATAGGAATTACATTTTATAGCACCTTAGCTACAGGTTTAAGGATTTAGACTTTACTTGGAATGCCATAGGAAGGAGATGCTACGAGTTTTTCAGTGGATAGGTAAGCTCTATTTCAATAATCTAAACAATTTTGAAAGAAGAAAAGCTGTTTTAAGAACTTGAATAGCAATTTTTGAAAGTCCCTAGGGTTAATTTACCATTCAAATAGCTAGGATGATCACTTGTACACTTTATATTTCTTCTAAGGAGGAAGAATAACAATATCCCAATGCCCTGTAGAAATTGAACTAATAGTAGGGCATGATGGGAATTCCTCACTATGATTATAATCACAATTCTGGTAGGGGAGGCTGAAATTGGGGACCATTGTCTGTGTTGTGGGGTGTGTGTGTGTGTGTGTGTGTGTGTGTGTGTTTCAAGTGAAATAACCACTTGAAGCTTCCAACAAACACATATAAATCTTTGTCACAAAGATGCCTGGGTGGCTCAGTCAGCTGGGCATCCAGCTTCATCTCAGGTCATGATCTAAAGGTTGGTGTATTAGAACCCCATGTCAGGCTCTGTGATAACAGCATGGAGCCTGGAGCCTGCTTTGGATTCTGTGTCTTGCTCTCTCTCTCTCAAAATATAAATAAACATTTAAAAAAAATCCTTGTCACAAAGGAATTGAGATCAATGCCAAAGGAATATCTTGATGATTGGTTTGATGAACAAGTGGGATTCTAGCTGAAATCCTTGGAATAAGAAGACTGGTGGTGAGAAATTAGAGAAATCAACGTGTAGAGATGTCCATTGTCAGTAAACATACAAAAAAGCCAGTGACCCTTGGGTAAGTCTGACTGATTTAGTAGCTAGGAGGTAGGTCTTCTGCAATCATAGCTGGAGGTTCATTAAACTTGGATGAGTAGGAGGATCTCCAGTAATGAGGAAGATGAACATCATTTTTTCACCCAGTCCTAAAGAGTCCAAGTCATGTCAATCTTTAGGACCAGTTGAGGAGTAGACTGACATAAGTCCCTTTTTTACCATGTCCTCTAATTCTCTCTGCAAACTGACTGAAAAGATGACATTATTTTGATTGAGCTAAGCATTAATTACGTTATCAACATTAGAAGATTTGTGAGGCACCCAGGTGGCTCAGTCAGTTAAGCCCCTGACTCCTGATATTGGAGTCACGGTTAATGAGATCAAGCGCGTTAACTGGCTCTTTGCTGACAGTGTGGAGCCTACTTGAGATTCTCTCTTCCTCTCTGCCCGTGCCCCATAACAAACAAACAAACATTAAATAAATAAATAAACATTAAAAAAGTTAAAAGATTTGACAAAGGCAGATGTTTCCAGGAGACATGGATAAGGAGGATGGGTTTTCATGGAAGTTTAAACAAGGATAGAAGATTCCTGTTTGGTAAAGAGAGCAGAGGACTGGCTATGTGGCAGTTGAGCAGAGGGGATCCCAGTGGATTCCATGGGAGCTAAGTGTGGAGCCTTGAGCTGTGAACTCTGATGATATTACAATTTTCCTGTTGTGGATACTATTTCCCATCCCAACACCCTGAAACATAGGTGTTCTCTATTTCCAGCTCTGTCCAACTTTAAGGGAGCTGTGCTCCAAGGTTCAACTTTGCCAGCCTAAATGAACTACTTTCTCTGTGGAAGAGTCCTGCTTGGAATGTAAACGCAGGGGTCCTGCTGGGAACCAGAAATGTGAAGGAATTCACACATTGAGCAAGTGGTTGTAGCTCACATTCTCCTCTGGAAGAAATGTGCCTTTTCTTAATATTGGCACCGACACTAAGGGATAAACATAAGACCCCCCATGGTTGAGGAACGTCCCAAACTGAACTCCTGAGAGTCGGCATCTGCACATAATTACTTAGGGCACATAATTCTTTTATGGGTGCTCGCTTAGGAAAGCATTTACATTTACATTCACAGCTCATTAGGTTGCTTGTGAATTTGATTTGAGCATTTTAAGTGGGATTGTTTTTAATCTTTGGAGGCACTATAAACCCACAGCCACGCTCAACTGCCACGGACTGTTGGAAGGCAAACCATAACTAGTTTGTTTTGCTTCCTAGGAAGAAGGTAAGGGCTGAACTGACCATGGATATTCTAAGGGGAATTTTTCTTTTATTCTTTCTTTTTTTTTTTTTTTCTGAGCCCAAGGCTTATGGAACTATTGTGATCACAAGTGAAGTTACTTGAATCTCTGATGCAGAAAGAATGAAATTAAACGTGACTTCTGAATTGTTATAAAAAATCATAAAATAACAGATCTTTCAACCAGATGTTTAATTTTAAAATAGCAAACATTGCAGACTTTCTGGAGTCTGTCAATGGTTTGAAAAACCAATTCATTCACTTCCCTTGGGCTCTTGCATCGCCTGGTAATGAGCTCTGTTGGTCTTTAGCAAGGCAGTCGCTATCAGCAGCACATTTGGAAGTGCACTACCTAATGAAAAAAAATTTTTTTTTGGAAAACAGATACATTTCGCAATTTATTCATGTTGCCAGGTGTTCCTTAGCTGTGCACTTTGGGGCCTGAGTTAAGTGCCTGCAGTTTTCTTTTTTTCCTGGGAAAACTATAAAATAAGAGATTTGCTGTTGTGCTTTGCTTAATGAAGACAGTTCTTCCTTGAGTGTCTGCAGGCATGTTTGATTTCAAATTCAAATGTAATGTCAAGGGGACCCTTTCATGCCTTGATACTTTAGTGTGGTTCTGGTAGAACGAGTGGCACGTGGAATAGGTGCATATTGTAGTCTGATTTTCAACATGTAGTAGAAAAAACCAGTTAATCCCTTGTGACCTTGGAAATAATTTGTTAGACTTGATTAGTGCCTGTTTGGATTATCACATCGTGGGGGAATTTCTGGGACAAAAGCTCTCCAGAGCTTCTTACCCACAGGCAGTTGAGAAAGCTGTGTGGACACAGGATCCATCTGCTTATGCTAGACTGAAACATCAGTGGTCAGATGATGAGTCACCAGGAGAAGAAGGAAAAGAGGAAGTCCCTTTGTCTGTTTTCTTTCTGTACCAGCCCAGAGTGGAGGCCCCACCTTCCAGCCAGGTATGCCTGTGGAACTGCCCTCAATTGCATTTCTGTCTTTCCTTGCTCTGTGCCCTCCACCTGGCTCTGACTCTGCTTCCTTTGGTACCTGATCTGCATGTAATTTTCTGACAATTCTTATTTTTCACCCTTTTCACAACCCTAGATGGCTGTTCCAATCAACCCTGGCCATTTTCTCCCCAGCGGAGGAGTTACTGTCCAGGTACTTTCTGGAAGACTGGAGGTGTCCCCAAGGCTCTGAATTTCCCAGAACTCAATATAAACATCACAGCTGAGACTCACACCTATTTAGTGAAGTCATTCCTTATACCCTCTCCGGCTCTTCCCCCGGAAATCTAACTACTTCAATAAGGGAGTGCTAGGGTCTTAATGTTTGTGCTCCCCAAATTCATATGTTAAAATCCTAACCCCCAAAGGCAACTGGTATTAGGATGTGGGGTCTTTGGGAGGTGATAAGGTCTTGAGAGTGAAACCTTCCTGAGTGGGATTAGTGATTTACAAAAGAGGCTCCAGAGAGATCCCTAGCTCTTCCAACCATGTGAGGACGCAGCAAGAAGGTTCTTGCTTGGGAACCAGGAAGAAGGGTCTCCCCAGAATGTGATCATGCTGGAGCCTTGATTTTGGCCTTCCCAGACTACAGAGCTGAGAGAAATAAATTTCTTTTGTTTATAAGCCACCCGGTCTGTGCTATTTTGTTAAAGCAGCCTGAGCAAATTAACACAGGGATTCTTAATATTAGACGCCTTCCAGCATCTGGAAAACACTAAAGTTACAAATCAGTTGGACTTTAGATTGTGGGAAATTAACCAGCTGATAAAAGGCATGTGGAAAGAACAAATGTGTTTAGCTGTGTCCATTGGTAGACTTCATACCATTCATGGCACTACTCTAACTGGTGTCATTCTCGGGACTCAAATGTAAGTGGTGCCCACTGGAATTGTGTTATGTGGTGGTCCTAGTGCCTGGAGTCTTGGCAGATAAATTTGTAAAATATCTGATGTAATAGAATACTTAATTTTTAAAAAAGGTTTATTTATTTATGAGAGACAGAGAGAGACAGAGCACAAGCTAGGGAGGGGCAGAGAGAGAGGGAAACACAGAATCCAAAGTAGGCTGCAGGCTCTGGGCTATTTGCACAGAGCCTTACATGGGACTTGAACCCATGAACCATGAGATCACGACCTAAGCGGAAGTCTGACATGTAACCAACTGAGCCACCAAGGTGCCCCTGATGTAATATATTCTAAGCATTTTGAGGACAGGTCCCGTATTCCCCATAAGGCTTAGGCTAATACCTTGCATAGAGCATATCTGTAATAAGAATTGGTTGAAGGAATGAAATTGGATATGCTGTGGGCAGGAAAAGTGCAATAAACAAAATAAAAGATAAAGACAAAATAAGAGAGAAAGTTGCCTGTGTTTATTTTCTTTCCATACAATATTTGGAGGGAGAAGACCCAGATTCAAGCAATGGCTCTAATATTTACCAGCTGTGTGCCCTCTTTGAATATCAATTTCCTTATCTATCAGATAAGCATAATTAACAATTGAGTTTCTTACCTACCTCAGAGCATGGTTGTGAGATCAGATGACATGATAATTGTGTAGTAGTTACATTATGACGGTATTTTCCCAGCATAAACTGACCCCCTCAGCTGGTGGCCACCTGCACGAATGAGTCTCTGGCTGTCATGTTTATATAATATGACCCAAAACCTTCCTGAAAATAAGGAGCTGGATCAGCAGTGAGCACTTGACCTAACTTGGACCGCTCTGAATCTCTGCCCTTGGAATATGGAGATGGGCCTAAGAGCATCAGTCTCCATTGTCTGAGAGACTAACTTAAAAACCCAAGATATGAGGGCAGTCATGTTCTATCAGCCATGTAATAACTGGGTACCAGAAAATGTTGGTTTCCTAAGAAATAGGAAAGAAACAGATGTGTAAAAAGAATCAGAGAGTAAAAATGGTGCACAATTTCTCTCTAAGTGCCAGAGACCCCCACTGCTTCTTTGCCACTGGGGAGTCTGAAACAGTTCTGTGTCCTTAAAATAAACTCCCATTTTATGCCTCAGCCAACCCAAGTTGGGTTTTGCTTCCTTCAGTCAGAGCATGAAAGGATTTTGTGATGCATTTCCTAATATAATAATTTTTACCCATTGGTTTAAGTATAGCGTGAGAGCTCCTCTATCTCATAGGAAATTTCTGTATTTTATTTTGTTGGGGCAATAATAACCCTCAAACAATATTTTGCCTCTTGGACTGCACATATGGCTTCTGTTCATCCTATGATTTACTTTATTTTCTGGCTCTTTGTCTACTGTAGGGAGTGAACATAAACCTCTCCCAAAAGATTTGCTTCAGGATAAGCATCCCACCCTTGAACAATTAATGAAGGGCGTTAAGGAATGTATATCTCCTCATAGAATTCTTCAGACTTATCATATGTTTAAAACCAGACTATTATTAGGGGATTCTTTTTGCAATGATTTAAACCTGTTACTTACTGATAAGAATGATGTAATCACCCAGGGTATATAAGACCCTGGCTATCTCAATAAACGTGCCCTTTTTTACCAACCGCCATCCACGCTCTCTGTCTTGTCTGTCTTGTCTTGTTCGTCTTGTCCGTCTTCTTTCTTAGAGATATTTTCGCCGACACCAACCCCCTACTCGGGACCTTTCGACTGTGGTGCATGGGCTGGTCCCCCGCATTATTTTATTATTTTTTAAATGTTTATTTTTGAGAGAGACAGAGAGAGATCAAGTGGGGGAGGAGCAGAGAGAGAGGGAGACAGAATCTAAAGCAGGTTCCAGGCTCTGAGTTATCAGGGGCTTGAACTCACAAACCTGGAGATCATGACCTGAGCCGAAGTCAGACACTTAACTGATTGAGCCACTCAGGTGCCCTATTTCCATATTTTAAAATTAATAAGGAATGGTGAGTCTGTTTCTGACAGTTTTGATCAGGAGCTCAGAATTTCTAGTTATATCTCTGTCTCTTATTCTCTCTCAAGGTAACAAACATCTTGAACCTGGCCTTGGTCTCCATGGTGATCAGGAACCCTCTCCCCCTTTTCCATTTCTGCTTGGGGAGGGCCACACAACATCCATGACCAGAGGTGTGTGGTATGCGGAATTAATGCTATCAGGAAGCATCAGGGAAGGAACCAGGCCATTGCAGCTCCTTTTTATGCAATTAATGACTTTTGTTTCTGCCTACCTTTTTCCCAGTGCAGCAGAGCAAGGTGCAGAAAGCCACTACAGAAAATTAGCTATAATTTAGGTAATATCTCGAATGCCCTGTCAGTCACTTGATTATGTGATTGAAAGGAACATTTCATTTGGAGATTTGCAATTTTCTGGTGCTATTGGCATTACATAATTATGTTTCCTGTCATTTATCACATTGTGGAATACCAAGACAAATTCACTTCTCCTTACATTTATCATATTACTAGGAAATACAGAGACAGATTTAGCCAATTGCTTTATGCCAAATGATGCCCCTTGTTAGCCAGGGACATTCAGCAGCTTCTTCTTCTTATTCTTTTTTTTTTTTGTTTAAAGATCTCTCTTGAACATATTCTGCACCAAGAGGATTCCCCCCCCCCAATTACTTTGAAATTGAGATTTTTCCCTTAACTATAGCACTGCCTTGCAAGAGGAGGAGCTGAGGCCTATCTGCTTCCTGCAGCAGGTGCACTGAATAATCTGAGAATGGCAGTACTGTAAAGGGACTCCCTCTCCTTGGGAATCTGGAAGCAATGCTGCCAAGATGGACATTTAGGCACAAGGCTGGATTAGAGCTTTAACTGCGTTTAAGTACAGACTTGCTATAGTCATATGCAGAGCTACTTTAAAAATTTAGCTTTTAAACAAAAGTAACAAATATTTAATTTAGGAAGCAGGTAGAGAGCATGTAGGACCTTGCACAAATGAAATTTTCTACAGTTCGGTGCTCTTTAGCTGATGGACTGACCTAGATTTTCCTTTATTTGATAAAGATAGTATTACAAATGATTCATCTCTGCTGCTTGGTTTAATCAAAACTTTCAAGTAGTTTGTATGTACCCTGTGCCTGCCTCAGAGGCTTGGGCTAGTCAAAAATACATGCATTTCCCAGTCCCAGCCTTAGCTAACAGAACTGTACTCTCTAGTTCCTGAGGAATCTACATTTTAACCAAGTGCTAGAGGTGGTTGTGTTGAGCACAATGAATTCAGTGGTTTGTAGCCCTGGATGCTTATTAGAATATCCTGGGGAGATTTTTAAACTTCTGATACCCTGGCTGTACCCTACACAGATTAAATCAGAGCCTTTGCTCTGGACTCTGGTATCAGATGTGTGATTGTGGGCTGTGCCTCCATGCCTGAGAAACCCTGCACAGAGCTACCAAAAAGTCACTACGAAGAGGCAAGACATCTGGATTCCAGTCCTCATAGTAGGATACCCAGACTGATCTGGCTCCTGGGACTGCCAGGGCCCTGGTGTGGGAGCCACGGAGAACCATGGCATCCCTCGTGCTGCTTGTGCTCCAAGAACAGCGTGTTGAATCTCTTGGGGAGATGGGACTGGCCAGGACCAAGTTTCTGGGAGCTGGAACAGAAGCCGAGGCAATGAATGTCAGGGATGGGATGACCAGGGGTATACTCTGTGACCATGCAACTACCACATACCTAGGATTGTCTGGGCTTAGGACTATGGATAAATCCCATACTGCCTCTGCTGGTGGGAGTGGGGCCTCTCCATTGTTGCCTGGCTCCATTCTTGGTAGCCTAAGGCTGAGGGCATTTGTGCCTTTCTGTTGCCAAGAATCAGTGTCTCTAGCTGCTCTGAGCTGGGGAAAATCAGGATGGTTTGCTGCTGCTGTGTGGCACCCTAAATTTGAGGTCACCCTGGTGTGCCCCTAAGACCCAGAGTACTGACACAGAGTCCAAGGTCCTGATGTCCGGTAGACCTAACATCAGTGTAGAGATCTGGTTGGGTGATGTTGGATAAGCACTTTACCTCTCTGAGTCTCAGTTTCTATCCTTTAATGGAGTTAGTTGACCTTGGGTGTGAGGCAAGAGTGAGTCCCCATAATATTTAAAATTGACATTAAATACAAACAAGAAATTCTTTCTTTATTGTACCCATTGCTTTCAGATACTCTGCTACATTAAAGAATGATTTAAAAACAAAACCTTTGTGCAATTTTTACATTTCTGTGCCTCCCCTCTTTAAAAAAATAGGCTCCACTCAGCCACATCCTATCAATGCTTTCAGGCCGAGGTCTTTGTTGATGCCAAATCAAGATTTTGGAAAAGGCACGTAATTGTTGGTATCTGCCCAAGTGACTCGTCTTTGAACAATTATTTGCTGTTTCATTCATTTAGCAGACTTGTATTAAACTCTTCCCATGTCTCAATTACTGTACTAGATGCTGGACATGTGGGGATGAAAAGCATTACTTGCTATGAAAGAGCATGCAGTATGGTGTGTATGTGAGGGTCAGGAAGTAGGTGGAGTTTAAAAAGGTATTCTTTTAGATATTTGTTTGGGACGGACCCTACAAAATATTAGAATGGATGCTTTATACTTCTCCAAGTCTTCTCACACACAAGATCTCATTTAACCACTGAGCACATTCAGGAGGGTGCACCATTTACATATGGGGGATATCAAGGCTCACATAAATGATGTGCATCACTTCACGTTACACTGTTAGTGAGTGGCAGAGTCAGGACTCACACTCAGGACCCCTAACTCCAGGTTTGATGCACTTGCAACATACTGAGCATTCCCAGGGGTCAGCTGTCAAACACAACCATCTGTACCCACATGCACACACACACAGAGTTATCAACAGGAATGTTTAATGAGTGACTGTCTCTGAGGGTTTGAATGAAGTTGTTAGCAAGACATTCTGCATGTTTTGCCAGCCAGCATCTTAAGGCGACTCTTCCCAGAGTGTAGGATATCAGATCTAGGTGTTTGTTCCCCAATGTGATGTGTTTAGGTGGCAGCAGCCAGGGTCCAGGCAGCACTCGTGTGTGGCCATCTGGCCAGTTGTGTGGGAGTCATGTCCGCAGCAACAGGTCTTGGAACTGTTGCCAGAGGTGAAGTATGAACTTCCTCTCTCTAAAGAATATTGCCTTCCAGTGAGGTAAAGTAATTACTTGTTCCTGCTAATTGAATTCTGAACTTTAAAGTAGAGGTTATGACTTAGGTTAACATGACATGGACCAATTTAAAATTTTAACTTAAAGAAAAAAATTGCAATGAACCTCAGCACTTGAAATGTGGCAGGCTAAGTTCCTCGGGGCTGGAGCTAATTTTCACAACTTCTGCGGGCACTGGCCTCCCGCAGAACTGTCTTCAGCCTGCCTTGCTTGTAACCTTGGCAAATGCAAAAGGGCTACGTTACTGTAAGGCAGGAAATTATTTCAGTCGGTTTCATTCTGTAGATTTTTTTCCCTGTCCTGAATTTCCAATGCTTAGTTTTAGCTCTTATTTTTAAAATTTATTTTTTATTTTTTAATTTACTGCCTTTGGGTAATAATAATAACATTTATAGATTGCTTTCTGTGCCTTTGGCGTGGTTCTGAAAAGAGATATATGAATGGATTTCAATCTTCAGAACTACCCTATATGTAAGGCATTCTTTTCTCCACTCAGCAGCTGAGTGTACTGATAGCCACAGAGAGGTGAAGTAATTTTTCTAAAGTCATATAGAGCTGGGAAGGTAGATGCCAGGGTCTGGGTGTAAGGGGACTGGCTCTGGAGTCTCCATGTTGAGTCTGTCAGGGACAGACTGTCCATCACTGTGTGGCTTCTCCTGCTAAGGACATTCAGTGTAACCTGGTGACCAGGATCAGTTTGGACTTTTATGTTTTTTGAAACCTTAGTTGTGGCAGGCTGGGAAGTGTCTGGCCTGAGTTGGCATATTTCCTCCAAGCCTAGGATACAAGTGTCCCATAGAGAATGCCACTTAAGACCAATTAACCAATCTTCAGTGAAGAATTGCAACAAGACTATTGTGTGACTATCTCACAGGAGTCTTAACTGCCGTTAGCTGCTGTTGCCCTTGTCCTCATACCTTTCGGTGGAGTTAGGACTGGACCCAAAAGAACAGAAATTCTCACTGTTAGGCATCTCAAAGTGGGGTTAACATTGGTTCTTTAGAAAAAGGTGAGAAGAAACTTCTCCAGGAGCGTTTCTGGGGTCGTGAGTGAGTTGCCTCTAAGGAAAGCTGAATGAGGGATTCCAAGGTGGGTTTGCAGCTCTGCAATAATTGTTAAATATTCTCTGTGTGTATCTTTCTGTTTGTCCTGTTGGTAACTAAGGAGTAGGATCTGTGCCATACTTGGAGTGAAATTAATAGGAAACATTATTGTTTTCTTCCCCGAGGCTCAAGTGATGACAGGTCACAGGCAGAGAATTGCTTCCCTGGTGAAGCCGCCCCTTTCTGCAGGTGCTGGTAGAGGGAACTGGCAGTGACAGCCCACTGGGAGCTGGGGTCTGGAGCGACCAGCATCCCAAGTGGCCCCGCTCATATCCACTCTTGTTGAGTTCCTGTTCCACCTGAAGTGGCAAGGACAATCAGGACTGGGTCTAGAATACTAGTTAATGGACCTAGGGATTCCTGAACCTATCAAGGGTAGAAGGCCCAGAGAGAAGATTGGACTTCCCAGTAGCTTAGAGACTGGGGCCCTGGAATTTTTCTATTGATTATTTCCCAAACTAGTGCTAACAAGTCTTTCTTTCCCTGAATGATTTGGGAGTGGCAGAAGGGAACTGCTGGGGGTGGCTGGGTTTAGCTCACTTAGTCACCGAGCTGGAATCATGGGTCATTGTCA
The DNA here is from genome assembly GCF_006229205.1 of Suricata suricatta. Classification (NCBI taxonomy): domain Eukaryota; kingdom Metazoa; phylum Chordata; class Mammalia; order Carnivora; family Herpestidae; genus Suricata; species Suricata suricatta. The sequence goes on from NC_043701.1 coordinate 126,805,774, forward strand.
GAGTTGCCAGAACCTAGTTCATGTGAAATCTGCTATCAGAGTGCTAAGGGTCTTAGAGTTATGACCTCTTCAACTGAAACAGTTTTTCTATATAAAAGGACATTTGTTAAGAGGAATTGTTATTTTGGTACTCTTTTACCTTTTGACCTAATTTAAAACACTGTTATTATTATGTTTAAAATAGGAAAGCTGGTTGTAAAGCTCTACATGAATGCTGCTTGCTAATTGGTAGAAGACTTTGGAAAAGTGAATAATTCATTTCTTGGACTTTCTATTTCTTACCTGAATAATGGTGGTAATGATACCCCCTTGTGAATTATTGGGAGTGTTCAATCACTATATGATCTTCAACTGAAAAGAATCTTCCTCTACAACTGGAAGAATATTGGAACATTTTCATTTTAGGCGGAAGCCTTTGTAATGTGCTCTCATTCACAGCATTTCCATCTTAAATACTGTCTCTTTACTCTGACAATCCAAACCTGTTCAATGAGACACCAAGATGTCTCTGAAGGCCATGGGGCTATTAATGCCCAGGCTTAATTAAATGACAAGTCCAATTGTGATGATATTGATTTACTTGGTGTGGGAAAAGGGCCAAACCTGGAGTGAGTTTAATTGAATTCAAGTGTTACCCTATTTATTCATCACCTACCAAATGGCTGTGTGTGTGTGTGTGTGTGTGTGTGTGTGTGTGTGTGTGAAGATAAGTAATCATATATTAAAAACAAAAATATATAGTTTAACAAATATAAGTCCATTTAGAGCACAATTTTCATGCATCCTTCAGAGGATTTTGTCTCACTGTTCCCACCTCAAACTGTGGGTGGCAGCAGAGACTTGGAAAATATATTCTGTGTAATTCAAGTTACTTTTCAAGGTATATTAATGGTAAGGAAATGATTTCACTAAGTAATAAATAAATTGGATCTTTATTTTTGAACTACAATTGGCATTACTTTATCATTTCTCATCTCATTCTTGTGGTCAAAGGTGGTGAAAGAAGACTGTGGTCTGGGAACCTCACTGACAAGTCTTTTGAACAGATTTTTCAGTATTTTGAGCCAATAACCTTTCTTTTTTATTGGAGACCACAGGCCCTCTCTGTGGAATACCTTCCTTTTGATCGTGCCTTATTGCTTACATCTTATCAGCTGGTTTCTAGTTTCCTTTGGAACCCAGAGTGTGTCCTAATGCTAATGCTGGACTACTCTGTGGAATTTGACCTTGACCTTGAATTCTTTGTGCACAAGTCTGTCCCTGCTGATGTGGGCAGTGACCAAGGTCTTCACAACTCATAGGATCAGAGACTGCGTGTGACTTTGTCTGTGCCCGACAGGCACCCTTTGGACTTGGCCTTTAGTTCTAAGATTGAAGCAAAAGAGGCAAACTGGACATGAAAGCCCACTTTCCACCCACTAAGTATTTCTTCCTTGAACCAGGGGAGAGCCGGGAATGTCTTTCTGAATGGTGGTGGGGTGAGGGAGAAGACAAAAAGGAAGAGGCAAGGATTAAAAAAAAAAAGAACAAATAAGAAGCAGGGTTGTATACTACTATGTACATGCTGTAATACCATTGATGTAAAACTGTGTCTTCATATGTGGCACATACATAATTAGAAGAAAACAAAGGATTATAGTCTATACTGTAAGATTGCTTATGATCTATTGTTTGGTGAAAAATAACAGGTTTCCTATTAAGAGTATGAATCTACTTAGGGAAAATGAAGTGACTAAAGCCTTAGGTATGTATAAATACGCACAAGTGCATTTAAATGAATGAGGATAAAGGTCTGAAAAAATACATACCAGCCTAACATCATGCTCTCTGGCACAGGGGTGAGAGAAGGAATGAGGTGTTTGTGATGGTACAGGGGAGGTGATTAGCTCTTTATAGAACTTCCTATCCTTTCACCTTATAAACACTAATGGATTGGTTTTAGCATTTGAAAGCCTCCCACCTGGAAAAAAAGAAAACAACCCACTCAGGTGACTCATGTGACATAATTCAATGCATGCTTGCTTCTCTTCCCAGTCTAAGAGACTTGAAAAGACTGCTTGCAAACAGGCTGACTGTCCCCGGATGGAGAGAGATTTTTCCTAAAACCACATGAGTCATCATGGGCTGATTCAAAGATCCTCAATTTCCCCACTGTTTATTATGCCTGAATTTTCCACATCAGGTTGGGTAGCATAGTTATTTGGCTTTAATGACTGCACAAACAAAGAAGGTATTTATTGATTATTTTGCTACTTATTTCCCCAGATAGAATTCTTTTGGTCCTATGATTATCTGTGTTCCTGTGGCAGTGTAATAGGCACTTCTAGGTCTAAGGCAAGTGTGGGAAGGACAAATAAGAGCTTATGGGTAACCGTCATGACCATTCAGACTATTTGATTTTGAGTTCCCATCAGACAAACTCCCTCTCTTCTTCCCTCTCTCCCTTGTGCAAATATTTATTAAGCATTTACTAAGAGCCTGACATTGTGCTAAATCCCAGAGGTAAAAGACTCTGCCTCAAGCTCCCCTGGCCACATCTGGGAGGGACACTGGGGTACTCACACTCTCCTTTGTGGCCTCACTAATGCTGCCTCTGGTGCCAAGACGCTGGGGTCCATCTCCCTTCTTAGCCTAGCTATGCTCTTACGTCTTCCACTGCAGCAGCTGAGATCATATTGGTGAGGCCCAGTTCATGCCTCCTGTAGTGACTCTAATTGCTGTTTCTGGTTATTTCAGTCTTCCGTCACTGGAGTGGGAAGTTGGGGTTGCCTTCTGCTATATGGCTAGTCCCTCCCAGCATGTCCACCTCTTTGCCTGTTCCTGCCCTGTTTGCACCCCATCCGTTAGGGAAGAGTATCTTCCTAGGCCCACAGACCATTCTGATTCACCACCCTTGTCATCCTGCATGCATATTTGTTATCTTTTTACTTTTAGGCACTCATTAAAAATTTTACATATATATCTACATCTATCTATCTATCTATCTATCTATCTATTTTTTTAAGAATTATATCCATGCCTTTTTTTGCTCTAAAATAGTATTAGTGTGTTTTATCAACAAAGCAGCAGACAGGGGCTCTGTGTATTTCTTTACCAACTGACCTTTCATACAGTTCTTTACTTCCCAGGTCAGAAGGTAATACGTGAGGATTAGTGAAATTTGGTAGTAGATGACATTGTTTTGCCTTTGTTTAATCCACTGACTTGTCCTAAACTGGCACCATTTAATTTTCCATTTCATTGGAGAACAATACTTCTGTGTGCTTCCAATTTTCTCTGCTGGTGGAGTTCAAAGAATAGGGAAAAAAAATCTGGGCTAGAAGTTTCAGGAAAGGCTACAGGGAAGAGATGAGAACTGGATTTAGCTTTGAGGATGGAAGAATTTGGATTCTAGGCTACATCAAATTATACATATAATAATATCAGCAGCTTCTCTCTAAAAACTTGATATGACTTTGGGAAGAGAGATTCCAGAATAGTTATTCCCTCTGGAAACACATTGCTAGTTCGCCTAGTGCAATTCAAGCACTATTTCTGGGTGGGCTGAGGGAGCCCTGGGCTTTGCCTGAATGGATGCTTTGGGTTCTGTGAAAACTCCATTGTATGGGGAAGTGTTGGTGATTCTGTGAGGGTACCAACCAGGCAGCTGATGGAGAGCTTGAGCTGACATGCACATTTAGGCTACCTGTCTTCCCATCCTCTCTTGGCCCCCTCTCAACATGCTCACTCTAGTTTGTAAATTGATCCTGAATCTGAAAAAAGTAAAATTATTGCATATATTCCAGCCAGGATTGATGTGAACAATGTCTTCTATGGAATTCTAAAAGAAGTATTTTTTTTTTTTCTTAAGTAGGCTTCATGCTCAGAGCAGAGCCCAACACAGGGCTTGAACTCATGACCTTGAGATCCACGCTTAACCGGCTGAGCTGCCCAGACTCCCTTCAAAGGCAGTATTTCTAATGAAGCAGTAGAAGAGGAGGGTGTTGGCATGACAGTGAGAAGGGAGAAGGAAATAAAAGAGTCTAGGGAGGGAGAAGGAGGCATATACGCTCTTCTGGGAGGGTGTGTATATTATTTTTCTCTTTCCAAAACTGTCGTGAACATGGTCTCAGAGAGAATATCTGTCTTGAATAATGTTCTTTAATGCACTTCTTGTAGTTCTTAGAAGAAATATTACAGTTTCGTTGAACATTAAGGTCCACATCTCAGGCTCAACCTCAGTTATATGCTCACTGAGTACAAAGGCAGATGGATTTGCCTGCATTATTTAAATTGTGATTTCTTTCCAGATGTCTCTCTGCTAAGTGTGTACAATTGGACTTGTACAACTAAATCTGTATTGGATGCATTCCACTTCAATCAATTACCATGTGATCATTGGTTCCATTTTTTCGGCAGTCAGTGACCCCTTTGAGAATTTGTCGAAAGCCATGTGCCTTTTCCTGAGAAAAATGTACCCGTGCAACTACATAAACAAAATCTGGCATATAATTTCAGGGCATCCATGGCTCCTTTGTAGACTCCAGGGTTGAGAGTGGTGTCCTGTCAAAAGAGGGAAAAAGCTTTTTTCCATTTGGCTTGGAGAGAGTTGAGAGAGCAGATGGAGTGCCCCAGCAATGACAGAAGCTAGAACAGCGGAGAAATAGGGGTTAGAGCACATTGGCAGCTCTGAAGACCTTAGAAGCAGCACGGTGCCAGGGACCCCAAGTGCAAGGGGAAGTTGAATCCCAGGAAGTCTTGACAGGCATGATCTAGCAGTCACCCCATTTATGTAGCCAAAAACAAAACAAAACAGAAGCCTGCTGTAGCCTGTCATCCACCAAGTTCTGTCTTTAGGACTACAAGTGTATTGCTGTAACATATGGGGGATGGAAGACCATGGAGGACTTTCTCAGGCACTTGGGCCACCGTAAAATGAGAAGAAATGAGCTGTCTTAACCCCAGTGAAACTAAATGAAGCCTGAGGTAATGCTTCTTGGATTGCAGTTGAGGTCTTTGATATTTTCCTATGGATGGTTTTATCAAAGGTCCAGGTATTATTTCATTGTTAAGAAATTCACAACAATTTCTTATTTTTAGCATTGTTTTTAAATTTTGTTTATAAGATTAAAAGAGTATGTGTTCCTTTTTTAATTTAATTATAAGACAAGAAGTGCTAATATGGCTAAAGAAAGAATAGAACATTCCAAAAGGAAGTTGCAAGCCACATATATCTCAAACAAGAGAGAAACAGGAAAATAGCCCAACATCCATCTGAACTTTTTTCAAGTGGGTAATATTCCTATAGTTTGAGTCTTTAGTATTAAATCACATAGACAACTTCCTCTCTTCTAAGTAAGAGTCAGCCAACTACAGCCTGTAGGCCAAACTTGGCTTGTAGTTGAGTGGCTACAACACAGAATGTATGGCCCACAAAGGATAAAATGTTTACTCTCTGGCCCCTTACAAAAAAGTTTCCTATGCTGGATCATCAAGAAACTTTCTAATATTTTGACTTTTCAAAAAGAGTAGAATATCCTGGTTAGGCCAATGCATCTGTCCAATCTGCTTGATAGTTACATTTCTCATCAAAAAATCGTTATGTTGTCATTCTGGTTGTGTACAGTAGTTTTTTGGAGCTTTGTTAGCCTGAGATCTAACCTAACCCGGAGCAGGATCATCTCTGAAACACTAACAGCTAAGTTTCTGAGCATGATGCTGATGGTACCAAGGCCTTCGATCAATCCATCAATCCTGTGTCTCCTCTTGGTGACCTATGGGGGGGGTGGTGCCACGTTGTATTCGTTGGATGGCTACTCTCTGGGAACTGCTGGCCTTTCTATAAAGGTCTAAAGTTACATTTTTCAACTTTTTAACTACTTGCTTTCATAGTTTAAACTATGCTGAAGAATCTGAATTGATATAATTAGCTCTCTTTTTTATAATCTTTCTTCTTTTGAAAATATTTAAATGTAGTCAGTTTCTTTTGCAGTCATCCCAATCAGTGGTAGATTAGAAAAGTACAATTGGTCTGAGATTCTCTAAGACAGGCTTGCAATTACTCTTCAATTCATTCAGTCCTACATTTTCCCAAGCCACCTCCATTGGCTTAGTGTAGATTTGAGGACATATGTTCCTTTGATCACAATTAAGTGAAGTGACTATGGGATATTTACATGGAGCCTTTAAAATATTTATGTACGTAACACTAATAGCACCTAGTAGTTTACTTATTGCATTTTAAAATTTGAGCAATGTATTATTCATGGCTGGTCAGAAATCCATTATGCATGAACCTCCTCTGGTGTACTCTTGCTCATGTGCGTGTTTGGCTCTTCAATTTCCTGAGGTTATCCCTGGGAACCACTGCCATCCATTGCATGCATAAACACTTCTTAATCACATGGTCTTCTGTGGGTGGTATGGATTTTTCTGAAGAGCTCAGAACAGTTCACAGGCATGATCCCATCAGTTCCTGCAAAATTCTGGGGAGTGTGTTAGAGGCAGATACTGTCACCTGGATTTTATCACTGGGGGGATAGAGGCAGAGGCCATTTGAATGGGAAACATCAAATGCTTAGCCTTTCAGCACAGTGGGATAGGAATGAAACGCAGATCCTCAGCGCTAGATCAATCAATCAACTGATCAGGATTCAGTGAGCACCTTCTTGGCTCAGCATGGGACTAGTTGCTGGGCCAGACCATGTTATATCTTGCTTATGTGATTTGGCAGTTCTCCCATCTTGAGAAAAATATTATCCTGTGAGTAAATTTTTTTGTAAATTGGCCATAAATTGGGAGGGAATAAACAGGAAGGAATTATGAGATGAAAAAGGTGTGTGAGAGGAAATAGAGAGCTACCTTTTGAAGGCAAGTATCCTCCAATGTGATGACACCACAGATTTCTTACTCTATTCCCAAGACTGTTTTTAGAGCAATGAATAAAACCCAGCAAAGTTCCAGTTTTAAAAAACGTTATCATGGTAGTACAATTCTGTGTAGTTAGGTATTTCTCATTCGACTGATTCTTTGGCTGACCCTAATGACCAATACCCATACCATGACCACAGTTTATCTACAGTAGTGATTGGAAGGATTTTTAAGTGTATTTTCAATATAGCTGGAAATTCAACAATTTGAAATCTATGCTGTTGAAGAGATGATGTGTCTTGAACCAAAAGTGTTTTTACTGTAGTTTCATTTGATCCCTAGTACCATCTTAACAAGGATGTTTTTAGGGACAGCATAAAGATGAAGTCCAGGAGAGGACATAAATCATAGAGCTGTGTGACTACTCAAAAATTATTTCTTATGCCCATCTGTTTTTATAAACAGGAAACCAAGGACTAGAGACATGAAGTATATTGGCCCCCACACACAGCTAGAGGCAGTGCTGAGTAGAAACCCAAGTATCCTGACTTCAATCCAGTTATCTTTTCACTTTTTCTTTTGAACTTTAGTAGGGGCAGCAGAGTGATCAAGTTTGTGACCATCTCCCTTCTTGAACTAGTTAATTAGCAAGTTTTGGGAAATCAATTTTTTACAAGGAGTCATGGATTTCTCTTATTTACATGGATGTTCTTTATTCAGTAGCATAGCTATTCCCAGAGACTCTTTTGGTGCTTTGAGTCTGAGAGAGAGCCAGAATCCCCTAATGCCAAACTCACCAGTCCCTGTCCTACCTTCCACCAAATCCATAGCCATTAACTGGTACCTGGGAGGCTGCATTAGCAGGCAACACCAATTGCTTAATAAAGTTCCCCTGTACTGTGCAATCAATAGGGAGTTCAGGGTGGGGAACCATATCTCCTCTGAAACTCACACTCTTTCTAGACAAATGCAGAGGGCACAATGGGCAGTCAAAGAGGCAGGCTGAATTAGTGTCAAGGAACATCTTTTATTCATGGGAGTAATACATCAGAGGGAACTGAGCATAGTTTAGTTTTGTCACAGGAATAAAATGAGAAGCACTAGAAACTTGGCACTTTGTCAAAATGCCATTTATGAATTGTGCAGTACATACACACTGTGCAAAACTGTCTGGCTTACTTATGAATTTGTTTATGAACTTCAGTGTGTATGCAGTTATGGAGAGTTCTCTAAAGGAGGGACACGGTGAGGTAATTTTCCATTTCTTCTCTTATAGGTGGAAAGACAAGAGCACGACTTTAAATCCCTGACAGTAAGGGTAACTGTAGGGAGATGGCTATTGGGCTGGGGAATCTCTCGGCATTTAGTGAGGGGTTTGTACCATGGAATAGTGATGGAAATCACCCCAGCTGGCTGACTGGCAGTTCTGGGACCATCCTCACCTTGTCAGGCAGTGGTGTGGAGGTTAGTAGATACGCTATAGTACATTTCTAGGAGGCCCTCCAGGCCCAGCAATTTACTGTGGTGAGGAATTCAGAGAGACATTGACTCCACTCCTAGTTTTACTATTCATGTTTCTGTACTCCTGATTTTCTCTTCTCTCAAATGGTAGTAATAACACTATTCTCATTTGGCTGCTCTGAAAAGGAAATAACATAGTCATCCATGTCAATGTGTGTGGCACATAGGAGTGCCCTCTTGTGCTAAGTCCTGTTTTTTTTTTTCCAGATCAATAAAGACAAGATCCTAGTGCCAATTGTCACCCCTCTTCCCTGGTAGTAAGAAGTCAGCTGCTAAATACTTGGCATTAATGAAATCAGATTTGTCACATGTAAAGTAGAGACATAGTGGAATTATATTCTATATATAACTGTATAAACTTTGCAGAGAGAAGGAGCGAAGGAGCATGGGAAAGAAAAATGATTTAAATAGCGTGGGTTGCTACCACTCACATTCCCCCTCAGTGAGCATCAGCCATGGAGTAAATGTGACACAGGAAGTCTGAATCAGATGAGTCTGCACTGGGGCTTAGTTATGGCATGCCACACATAGTGTGAATAGCTCCCCATAAGCAGTATGAGTCTGGGACAGAAATACACACATGCACAATTACATATGTGGTTAATGCTAACATGTGGTGAAAGTATTAAATGTCCACATATCTATTTTCCCCAAGCACATGGCTCCTCAGCACAACCAGCTGCCCAGTTAGAAGTTTCACCTCTTTTAATGCAGTGTCACACTTTTAGAAAGATGATGTGCTTGTCTTCAACAAGTGAGCCTCCCAAGGTAATTTTGACTGTGGGTGACTTTTGTCTTCTCCTCTGACATTGGCAGCTAATCCTCAGTGAGAAAACAATGAGTGCAAATGTCTCTCAGGGAGCCAGGGTTATTGTGAGGATCAGGCAAGTCCACAGGTATGAAAGTTGGGAAGAAGGTAAAGCTAGAGACAGAGGAAGATGTTGTTGTTAATAATGACTTCTTGAGCATAACATCTTTTTCAGGCTGTGGGTGTATGGATCAAGGTGGGATCTACTTTCTAGGGCTTGATTTGCCAGCCAAGGCAGTCAGAACTCTCAGTGAAAATGATTATGGGAGGTTTTTGGGGGAGAAGGGCCCCCTTGCTTTCAGGTGCTCATGTCACTTTTATTAGAGGACTGGGATTAGAATAACCCTTGAGGGATTCTGATTAAGAGCCTGGAGTGGAGTCTGGAAGTTTATCCTTACAATTAGCACCACAGGTGAATCTTTATCAGACAAATCTCGATGAAAGGAAACACAACTTGTGTATGTCCAAATGATCATCAAAAGAAGAAAATACAGTCCTTGCATGAAACTCCTGAGAAGTATTTTTCCCTTTTAATATTAATATCCCCCTCTCATTTGGGCAGGAATGCAATCTCAGAGAGAGTGTCTTTTTCTGTTTCCTTGAAGTATCATGGACAAGACTGTAAGATATTTAAAACGGACGTTGTGATGATTTTCTTATACACATACATCATAAAAAGATTTTCCCATCTAGTTAATGTACACATTTATCACCTCACAGATTTATGCTTTTATTTTATTTTATTTTTTACATTTAAGTAAAAAATTTGTCTTAACAAATTCCAGTTACACAATATGGTGTTATCAACTGTATTCACTATGCTATACATTAGATCCTCAGACCGTATTCGCCTTACAACTGAACATTTTTACCGCTTTATCAACCTCTCCCTATTTCCCCCACCCTTAACCCGTGAAAACCACTTTTCCACTTTCTCCACCTGGAGAGCATTGTAGGATGTGAAATAAGCCAGATAAATATAGACAATGTCTTTTGTGATTATTTAGCTGAGAGCCTAGGGCTTATTATTCATTTACAAATTTCTAGGTCCTAGTGATTCTAGGTTCCAGTAAGGAGCTAACATTCTATTTGAAAAATATCAGAAAATTGTTATTTGCCAACTTTGGAAGTTTTAGTGATGATTTGAAGAAAAGGATGCAGAACAAAATGGCAATGGTGGTTTTCCAGAGATGAGCAGGTTACTAAGAGAAGTGATCATTTGGATTTGAATGCTTTGGAAATTTGCTTATTTCTTATATAAGCCCTTTTCTAAATTTTTGACACTCTGTAAAATCTGGGATTTAACCATTGTACATAACTTTCAGGACTGGTGGTTTTTAAGGAGTTCAGCTAAATTCTGGCCTGTTACGTTAGCTTTTTAAGGGCTTCAGCCTTACTGAAAGCTGTTGGTTATCTAGGACTCTTCCTTGGTGTAGTTCTTTTCTGGACAATTACAGGAAAAAAATGAATTTTTAAAGAATACAACTTGTGGGGTGCCTGGGTGGCTCAGTCAGTTGAGTGCTTGACTTCGGCTCAGGCCCTGATCTACGTTTGGTCATCTTGAGCCCTGCATCTGGCCCTCTGCTGACTGTATGGAGCCCGCTTTGGATTCTCTGTCCAGTCCTACCCTTTGCCCTTCCCCCACTCATTCTCTCTCTCTCTTTCTCTTAAAAATAAAAAATAAACATTAAAAAATGATTTAAAGAATACAACCTGTGTCTGACAGGGGTTTTGGTTTCAACAATGCTGACTTAAGAAAAATCAAACAAACAAAAACCAAAACAAAACCTATAGGAAGCAGATACTGTATTTCAGAGCCATTGTAGAACCCATCTGAGTGAGAGGGGTGCACCCAGTGAAGAAAATGGTGGATTGATGGACTAATCATTGCTCTAATGATGGGAATGGAGAACCAAAGCTATATTGTAAGATAAGGGAAATGGAAGTAGCAAATGTGGGCCAGAAACCCAACCAGAGTGGGATGCAGTGTCAGAAAAAAGTTTTATATAAGAGTCAAGCTGTGAAACCAGAGTTCTGGGATGTGCTAGATCTCAATGAACAATCTAATGAGCTTTGTAGTAGGAAGAACTAGGTTCACACTTTGGCTCTTCTACTTGCTAGCTGTGTGATCATGATTAAGTTACTTAACCTCTCAATCCTCAAATTCCCTATATATATATATTATGTTATGAAGTGCATGACAGAGCTGGCATAATTACTATTCATTTTAACATTATTACTGTGTGGTCCTCTGCTTCTCTGATTGGAGACATTGACCAGTTGTCCTGGACATGGTGGGGAGGCCAGCCTGTGAAGTAGAGTCTTCCCTTGTTAGAGTTTGTTACCTCACAGGTGACTACCACACCCCTTCAGTTAGACCCTGGCAGGATCCACCACATTTGTGAAGCATATATTACTGCATTACATTTGTCTTCATTTCCTCTGTATCAACACCTGCTTTTTCTCATTAATGGTGCATTTGCTTAGAAGTTATTTTCCATAGGAATTTAGCCACTAATTTCTTTTATGATAGCAAAATCACCAAGAAGCCCCCTGTGTCAGTTAGGGTTTCAGCAAGCAACAGATGGCACACTTAAATTGGATAATTTATAGAGAGTTTAATAAGAGAATTATTTAGAAAAGTCGGGCAGGGATGTAGAAAATTACAAGAGATGGTGTAGAACCCTGGGGCTAGTAAGTGCCTCATACTCTTCCCATCCATAACCTTGAAAAAGAGAGAGGGTGGAGAGGTTATCAGTATCCGGAACATGGGGGGTTTTCTGACAGGAGCTGTAGTCTCTATTTGAAGGATGAAGACCATCTGTGGTGACCCTGTAGGGAAGGAACTAAAGGAACAAATAATCCAGCTCATGCTTTCTCCTTCCTTCCCTTTGACCAAATCCAGTGCAAAACTAGGGGGCAAGGGAGTCTGGTGATGGAGTGTATACAAGTAAGTGACCCTGGGCACAGGGAAGAGTGAAAGAGGGAGGGGCATAAATCTGGAAGGACAAGTGGAAAATACCCTGTTCCTTCTCTTAGAGGCTCTTAGGTTCCAGGTGTAGCATAGCAGGTGTGTTGAAGTCTATCAAGTGATGTATTGCTAGCTAGGTATTACAAAAATACATTTATGGACCCCTGGACCACCTTAGAGAACTTGATGACATTGATACAGAGTCTGGCATACTTGGGTTCTATATCTGTTTTGTGCTCTTGCAGAATTCACTTAAATTGTCTCAGCTTCAGTTTCTTTAGCTGTTAAATGGGAATAATGACACCTGTATGACAGAGTTGTCACAAGGATTAAGTTAAAGAATATGAGTAGAAATATTTTGTATTAACACATATATAAGAATATGCAGAGAGACTATGTTTGCTGCTCCTCTATTGTCAAAGAATTATGCTTTATTCTTGGTAAAGAATTGCAATTCTAGTGAGCAAAAACTAAGACACTTTGAAATCTACATGGTTTTCTGTTAAAATATGACTTTGCTTCTCACTGGGGAATCTAAAGGTTTCACTTGAAGTGAAGATTGTGTATTAATTTATACCTATGGAAGCCTTGTATGACATTTCCAAATCTGTCTGTAAGATAATGGCTCTAAATGGTTTATGACTTTAAAAAAATCTAATAAATATAGTAACTTTGTATCTCAGTGTAATGAAAAAAATGATGTTTTGGGATATATCATTCCTCATTGAAATGCATTACTGTTTCCCACCAGCATAAATCTTAGACTTGGAGATTTTTTGTTGGCTTATTTTTTAAAGAAGTGTCTCGGAATGAATAGTCTCCAGAAGGCTGCTCTCCAGTGGCCCTCCTAGCCCAGTAAGGTCCAAGCATGGATGAAGGTAGAGCCTGACACAGAATGGCCCAGGTGCAAGGACCTTTGAAGAGATGTATCACAGAAGGCATTTTCTCTATAGTACTTAACATTCTACACTCCCCTTCCACATGGCCATTCCATTGAATTCTGACTCCATTTCCCCAAATGCACTTCCAGTTGCCTGTGATATATATTTTAAAAAGTATATGCACCTGGATTTTCCAAATAAGTGTTCCTTTTACACAAAACATTGGAAATGAAGCCAATAACTGAATCCCAAATAAGGGATTATAAATGCTCAGACCGTGTTGAGGGGCCCCAAAGAAGGTGAAGCCACTAAGTAAGAGACAGAAGAGGAAGAGTTAAGGCTCTGATTAGTTAAGATGTGGATCCTGCTAAGACTTCTATCCAAAGGGGAAGATTGCTTAGGGAAATTCACTAATTTGGCTGTAGCACAGAAGCTGGCCTTAGCCCAAACGCCTAGAGCTTTTAGTGCATTGCTCAGTTGTGAAGTTTTCACCCTTTAAAAAATTTTCTCTTCCCAACCTGACTTTTATCTTGGATATTTACATGCTCATACATTCTCATAGGTAAAAACCAGTATTTTATGCCAATTTATGCTATCCCTTTCTCAAGTTGGAATACAAAGAAAAAGTGTGTCATTATGGTGATAACCTGAATCTATTCCTCTCTATATAAATATTAACAGGTGCCTGTGAACACCCAAAAATATGCTTGTTTTATCTTCAAACTATCTCTATAATCTAACCATGTTTCTGCACTTCTCTAGCTGTCACCTTGGACAGAGCCACCACCATATCTCGCTTGGGTTATTATAAGAGCCTCCTATGTAGTCTCCCAGCTGCTACTGCCTTTCCTCCCTCTAGTTTATTTTCAACATAGCAGCCAGGGTCTCCTTTGAAAATGCAACTAAATCATGTCAGTCCTCTGCACAAAGCCTGCACTAGCTCTCCATTTCATTCAGAGTAAAAACCATAGTCTTACAATGATCTATGCAGCCTTCTGTGATCTACGCTTTCATTTTATCTCACCCCCTACACTCGCCACCCACTTAGCTTCAGCCTCATGAGTCAATCTCCTTCTTGTTCTTCAAATACGGTGGGGACACTCTCGCCTTAGGGCCTCTGCACCAGCTGTACCTCCTTTCTGGAGCAGTCTTCTGTCAGATATTTGGGTAGCTACCTTCCCCACTTCCTTTCTGTCTTTGTTTAATTCTCTTTTCCCTCCAGGCTACCCTAACCATTCTATTTATTTCATTTTTTTTATTTTTGAAAAAAATATTTATTTATTTATTTTGAGAGAGAGAGAGACAGAAAGTGAGCAGGAGAGGGACAGAGAGAGAGAGAGAGAGAGAGAGAGAGAGAGAGAGAGGCAGAGACAGAGACAGAGACAGATAATCCCAAGTGGGCTCTGCAGCTGTCAGCACAGAGCTCGACTGGGGCTCAAACTCACGAACTGTGAGATCATGACCTGAGCCAAAGTCAGAAGCTTAACTGACTGAACCACCATCCTATTTAAAATGGTAGCTATTCTATCCCTATTCTCCAGTTCCTGATCCTTCTCATCCTGTCCCCCTGGGCCCTTGGCATGTCTCATTCAATATGCTATATGATTTTATTTATTGTATTTATTATAGTATGAGCTCCACCAGGGCAGGGGCTGCTGCTTGTTTGGTTTATGATGCATCTCTGGCACAAAGAACAGTGCCTGGTACATGACCAACAGTGAATAAATATCATTGATTGAAGGAAATTTGCTAATTCATTCAAGAGACATACATTGAATATCTACTCTGCACTTGGCCTTGTGCTAGATGCTGAGGTAAAATGAAGAAGAAAGTCAAGATATGGTTTCTGTTCTCAGACAGCTTAGAGCCTGGTGGTGAATCAGAGTAAATTAACCCAATAACCAGGGGAGTGAGTGCTCCTGTTTGTTTTTGTGTTTATATTTGTTGAAACTGTCAAACTGAGATTTTGAATCAGGAAAGGAGGCACTAGTCAAGTATTACTGTTGTCAAAGACAAAAAAGGAAAAAAAGAATCTGATATACATTAGTAGGGATATACTTTATGGGGGGAGGTCTCCTGTAATAAAAAGATGCACAGAGCCCCAGCCAGATGCTTACCAGGGAAGGGGTAGGTGAGTAAAAGCCTTTATTACATAGACTGGAACAGGTGACTATGGAAAGAGGAAGAAGGGTGCTAACAACTGCCAGGGAAGGTCTTACAACTTAATCAACTGCTCAATCATGGCAATAATGGGCAAATCATGGCAGGAAATGTTTGTGGTCAGGCACATGGGGTGGGGTGTGGGCCTGAGCTGGAGCAGGCAGTGACAGAGAGGGAGTTCTGGGCCCAGCTGTCCTAGGTAAACTGGCCTAAAGTCATGTTAAGCACAAAGCTTGGTTAGCTTTGTCCGTGTTCATAAGCAGAAGTTAAGGTTTACCCATAAAGCAATTGAAGGCTTATGTTTCTTTTCTTAATATAATTGTTACCTTTGGGGTTGTTTAAAATACATATATATATGTATAGGGGGGAGAGAGAGAGAGAGAGAGGGAGTGAAGGCTGGAGGGAGAGGAGGAGTGGGGGAGTAGAAGAAGGAGAGACAGAGAGAGAGAGAGAGAGAGAGAGAGAGAGAGAGAGAGAAAGAGAGAGAATCCCAAGCAGACTCCATGCTCACTTTAGAGCCTGATGTGTCGATCCCCTGACACTGTGATCATGATCTGAGCTGAATTCAAGAGTTGCATGGTTAACTGACTGAGCCACCCAGGTGTCCCTCTTTGAGGTTATTTTTGCTGTTGTTTTTAAGAGTGATGTATTATGGTGATCAGAAACAGTAAAAATACTAGTTTGCCTGTTATATCTGTTGACTAGGACACCAACACTGGCGAAGCCCCTTTAAATGGTGTCAGTAGATATCAGATGCACACTGTGTCTCCTGGGTGGCGTGCCCAGCGATGAGAACATTGCACCAGAGAAACAACAGGCTTCCCCAAGAACTGAGCAGTGGAGTTGGATTTGGGAAACCATAATAGGAGCCTTTGGCTTTTCAACACAGTCTCAAATTTTACCACCCAGTAATGTGCTTGTAACCAACTCCATGCTTTTAACTAAACATTGTCACCAGCACCGTAGAGCTGGATCCCTGTTGTTAAGCATGTTTTATTGAGATGTATACTGTGCGTGTAAACACTGCAGGCAGAAGAGAGAGAACACCAATTAATATCAAATCGGACCTGTTCAATGAACTATAAAACTGCCAGTTCTTTCGGAGCACATTGAGAGTACTGTAACCTGCTAGAAAGAGCTGCATTTTTATAGTGAAAAATACTTCTCACAGGAGGCCTTCAACAAAACCACAGTGTCTTAGATTTTATTTGGGAAAGTCAGTAGCTGATCCCACCTCTAATCACACATGCTTTGGCCTCCTAGAAGTACATCTGGCATTTAGTCTCTGAAATACCCTATTGGGTCTTGAATTCTCTGACTGCGTTACTGATAGATTCACTGAAATGTGTACCTTGGTCTAGTTAGAAGCATATTGGGCTAGGAAGCAGGGAGGAAAGCAGGGGATCAGGGCAGGGACAGGAATGAGAGGTGACATTCAGGAAACTCCTATTATTCCCTGCCACTGGGCTTACTGAGTTGGGTACATCATGTCATTTATGTCCCACAACTGCCTTGTGATGGAGTAGGGTCCCTATTTTGTAGATAAAGAAATAGAGATTCAGAGAGGTTAATTAATCTCTCACAGTTTCACAGCTAGAAGCAGAAGGTATGCGTTTAATACCACAGGTTTAATACTGTCAGATTCAGGTACATGTCTTGTCTGATTCCAGCTGCAGTGCTGTCCTGTCATGTTGTTGTTGTTGTTTGTTTGCTTGTTTTAGAACAACTCGACAAAATAAAATTCTGGTTTATTATTGGACAACATTGTTTCACACATACATCAAACAGGCCAAATACATAAACAATCAGCAACTTCACAGACCAAAAAAGCAACCTTCTATCTTTGGCCTTTTTAACCGTCTCTTATAAACCAGCTACTCTAGTACAGCCAAGTATATACACAAAAAAAGTTACTGGAATGCTCGGAATAAGATTTGTTGTTGTTGTTGTTGTTGTATTTTTTTTTTGTTTGTTTGTTTTTCTACAAGGTTTTTCTTTTCTCCTTTGAAATTATAATGAAGACGGTCACACCATGAGTCTAGTCAGAAGCAGGACAGAGAAGGCTGCAAGGCTGGTTTGGTCATCAGAGATCATTACAAATGACTGACCCCTAACAGTATGGAACAAAATGCAAAATGTAAATAAAAAATACAAACACATCTCCCTAACCTTAAAAGTACTTTTAAGGGGTACCTGGGTGGCTCAGTCGGTTAAGCGTCCGGCTTCGGCTCAGGTCATGATCTCACAGTTCGTGGGTTTGAGCCCCTTGTCGGGCTCTGTGCTGACAGCTCAGAGCCTGGGGCCTGCTTCAGATTCTGTGTCTCCCTCTCTCTCTGACCCTCCCCTGCTCACGCTCTGTCTCTGTCTCTCAAACTAAAAAAGTAATAAAAAGACGTAAAAAATGGTACTTTTAAGAGAAGCAGCAGGGCTTTGGAAGTTTTGGTTGCCCCTCCCCCGCAGATTCCCATGGTGATTTTGGGTGGTTGGGCGTGTGCCACCTGCGGCGGCGGCGCTGTCCTTGTGGGGAGGTTGGACGGGATTGTCCCCTCGCAGGTGACCCCGTTGAGAGTCCGACACAGGAGGTCATGGTGGCCTCTGTTTTTGTTAAGTTCAACTTTTCCTTTTTTGCTGCCTAGTCACCCTGGTCGGCCTTCTGCGTCTCTGAGTGGACTTCATCAGCCTCGACATCTTCCGCTGCCCTGTGTGCGAGGCTGCCTTCATTGCCTCCTCTTCCTCTCCATCCTCTTCCCCCCTGAATATCCCTCACTGTTGGCCTCCTGCTGCGGATCTTCCTCTGAGCACTCGCACCAGCAAGTGCTCTTCTGCTACGCCTCCTGTACAACTTCCTCCTCCTGTAAGCGCAGTGGTCATCTCCGAGCTGGTGTCCACCGCCGTACCTGACACCACGAAACACGCGGGGTGCCTGAGGCAGGAGTAAAGAGAAACTGAGAGTTGGAGGACTCTGGCCCTTAAAGCTGCGGTGGCAGAAGCGGTTGGTTGCAAGGTGACTCGGGACGGGACCCAGAAGGCTGCAAAGATGGTTTTGGTTAAGGCGCACTTCAGGATAGACCCTGAGAGGAGACCTGCTAGTCATTAAAGAGTTAGTAAAGGCCTAGGAACACATGCTAAGCCCACACATGCGTGTTAGATGAATGAAAAGTACAATACATATATGGTCCACGGACTGCAACTGTTTATAAATTCACAGATGTATTTTTAGGGTAATTTCTCTCTCTCTGTCCCTCTCTCTTATCTGTCATTTCATCTTTTGGGGGGAAGTGTTAATCATCTTCAGCAAGTTTCTTGATCTTTCTGCACTTGTGTGTCCCTATCATCAGTAAAATGGTAAGAATGATACTTACCTCAGAGTGTTTATCCATTCATTTATTTCACAAATATGTTAAACATCTACCATGAAGAGGGCATTGTTTTAGTTGCTGGGAGTTCAATGATGAACAAAACAGACACAAATCTCTATCCACCTACAGTCTAGTGGTGGATAAAAACAGCAAATAAGAAAAGTAAGTAGAATATAGACTATGTTAGATGCTTTAAGTGTAAAGAGAAGAATAAAGCAGGGAAGGAAAAATGATTATTGAGGATGGGAGGAATTATTTGTCCCTTTAGAGATGGTGGCTCAGAAGGCCTCATTGGAAAGTGGCTATTTGATAAAGACTGAAGACAAAGTAACTAAGACAGGGAGTCACAAGGCTGTCCTGGCATAAAAGCATTCTGTGTGTGTGTGTGTGTGTGTGTGTGTGTGTGTGTGTGTGTGCCTGCGTACTGTGTAATTGGGAAATTGCAAATGAAATAACTTATATCACTCACAGTAGGTACTCAGTACCTGGTTGTAACCATGAGGGGGCAAAAGTATTACCTGTCTATAGGTTCTGTAAGAAGAATTATGAATCCAGAAAGAATGGCTTTGTAAATAAAAATGCAAAGCAAAGAAAATGCGGGCACCATGCACGTCGAACTTGTATATCTAGAGTGTTAAGAAATCTCCATGCAGTATCTATCCAGGTGCCAAGAATTAGCTGTACCCTTTCACATGCCTGAAGACTTCTGCTGGCTTAGTTATTACTCATTTGTGAACTAGAATTCAAAATGGCCTTGGGTAAATTTTATGAGCTGCAGATCCATTAGAAGTACCAAGGGGAGAGAGCTTTTAAGGTTGATGTCAGCGAGGACACTGATCCCTCCCTTGGTCCTTCCTTTGTAGTTGCCTCTATAATAGGATATTGAGCTTAATGAACCGTAGATCTGACCAGCTCTAGAGCTCTTATGAATTTTTCAGTGACCTAGTATGACTTTTTACTAGACTCTGAAATAGCTTTTAGGTCTTGGTCCATCTCTGGTTGTTTGGGAGTGACTGAGTGGGGCCTGGTACTGATGAATTCAAAAGCCTGTCTGGGCTCATTGGGAAAGAGGGCTGTGATGGTTGATTTTATGTGTCAACTTGACTGGGCAATGGCATGTCCAGATATATTTGGTCAAAATTATTCCGGGTGTGTTTGGATGAAATTAACATCTAAATTGGCAGACTCAGTGAAGTAGATTGCTCTCCCTAATGTAAGTAAGCCTCATTGAATTAGTTGAAGGCCTGAACAGAACAAAAGTACTAAGCCTCCCTTGAGTAAGAGAGAATTCCTCCTGCCTGACTGCCTTTGAACTAAGACATCAGCTTTTTCCTGCTTTTGGACTTGGATTGAAACACTGGCTCTTCCTGGGTGTCAAGACTGCCTGCTTTAGTACTGGAACTACCAGCTCTCCTGGTTCTCAGGCCTTTGAAATCAGATGGGAGGCAAACTGCTGGTTCTCTGGGTCTCACCCTAGAGATCTTGGGACTTCATGCCTCTATAATGACATGAGCCAATGCCTTATAATAAATCTCTTTATGTATATAGCTCCTATTGGTTCTGTTTCTCTGAAAAACTCAATATATGAAATATGACTAATTAGCAATGTGTGCCATGGTGGTAGGAATGGAAAGTGGTCACTCACATTTTCAAACCCTCTAAAATGTCCATGCACAACTATGTGAGAAGCTGAGCCATAGTTCTGAATATATTTCATTATAGGCTAGTGTTTAAAGACCAAACTACCAGATATGAAATAATAGAGGCATATGTTCCATAACTTGATAGGAAGAATCTTCAAGGAGACATTGAAAGTTCGTCTGACATTTACAAAGCATCAGAGATTTGTGAATGGACCCTGGTTATGTTAGAAATAGACAGCAAAGTAATGGGAAATGAGGCTAGATCAAACTTTGATTTATTTGGCCATTTGATACCACCTTTGACAACTTTGTCTACCTTGACATGTCAATAAAGTTATTAAAATCAAATCTGAAAAAAATGTAGAGCATTAGAGCATAACAGAGTTCCATTTCTAAGTCACAGTGCCCAGCAGACCACGAGAAGTTAAGCCTGAAGCATAGAGGGACTGTTTTAATTCCAGGCTGCCACTCACCTCTGCTTGACATTTGACAATGTACTTAAAAGTGCTCCAAAGCACATCAAGGGAAATGAATGAGTAAATAATTGGTTGCCCCTTTAAAAATAGAAAATATCAGGCTTGGATTTAATTAACTTCCATAAATTATTCTCAGGCCTCCAATGAAGGAAAATTGTTCAGGTCACTTACAGTTTCACTTTCTAAAGTAGCAGTATGAGATAGTGTGTCCCATCACTGAGAATATTAAGGGATGATGAGATGAAATTTCTATACTGTGTCAGAAGTCATTTGAGTCCTAAGGTATTTCTGTTGATGCTTTTCTTGAAGCCATTCATGACAGTGTGTCCTTGATATAACCTAATAAGATGAACAGAGCCTCTAACCCCTCTCTATTTTTGAAAAATATTGCCATCTTTACAGGAACTCATTATTCATGTGAGGAAAAATAAGGCTTATCATGTAGAATAATGGATATCCAGGAGAGAATAGTGTAACTCAGTACATGTTTATTAACATAGACTACACTTAAGGCATGGTCCTAGGTCCCATGGAAAATGCAAAAATCAACACTTATGCCATCAACTCTAGCAAAAAATGACATGAAAGGTTGTCAAATAATTATACTGTGTGTAGCAGGTGATAAGAGACTTAAAAATGGTAACAAATAAAGTGCTGTGGGTCAACAAAAGAAGGAGCTATTACTTTTGCATAAACTAAGAGTGGTAGATGACAGGGCAGTTAAAGGAAAGTTTCTTAGAGGAGAAGGCATTTGAGCTGAGACTTCACAAATAGGAGGCTTTTACAAGTAGAGCTGAGGAAAGGGCAGCTTATGCCCAGGGAACTGTAACAACCACGGCTTGGAGTTTGGAAAGCAGCAGGGCACTGAGTGGGAGACAAGATTGGTTTGGGAAGATCATAGAGAAAATTAAATGCCAGGTGGACGTGGCTGGGCTTATTTTATTGGACTCTGACAGTGTTTGAGCCTGAAAGTAGCAAATGGGGGCTGAGTTTTAGCAATTTGCCAGCAGCATGGAAATATATATGGCTGTGATTTGGGGGAATGGATTAGAATCTTGCTTGAAGTTACTCCCATAGCACAGAAATTGTAATTTGGCCTAGAAGAGATTTTCTGAGAAGAGACAATTGCTATGGAGGGAGACAATTGCTATGAAAGGGTGGTTGTACCCATATGGCTGGGCACTATGAATATAAGCTGAGTTGGGCCAGGGAAATGCTAGTGCAGGTTTTGTTCACAGGTTGTAAATGATCCCTGAGGAGTTGGTATCAATCGGAACCCTTGGCTGGGAGATGTTCAAAGAATACCTCAGGTGCTGGAGGTGAGAAATGCTGCTCTCAGCCAGAGCAATTTAGACCCTGACGTCCCCACAGTTCCATATCATTGCTATGCTTCTAGCAAGATGTGGCTATGTATACGCAAGGCACATGATGCTGCTTGGTACTGAGGGTTTGGTTAAAAGCTGTCATTGTATGTCTGTGTGTGTGTGTAAGTGTCAGGAATCCAAGAGTAGGCCTACTTTTTGGTAAATTTGGGACTTCTTCAGATGACTAAAATGCTGGAAAAGAATATTGCAAAATCCAGAGTCCCAGCACTTGCCTTGTTTTTTGTAAATATCAGAAAACTTCTGGGGTGGGCGTCAGTGGGTCCAAGTGTCAGGAACCGGGAAATCACTGTAGTAAGTAAAGGCATTAATTAAGCTCCATTACCTTGTTTTTTTTTCTTCTTTCTTTCTCTTGTTTTCTTTTGTTTCCCCTTGAATAATCTGACTTGCCTTCAGGTAACATGTACAAACTCTGAGAAGCTGGAGAAGAGGCCTCAGATCTTTCTGGAACAACCTACAGTGTCTGAGGTTTTAGTCATTGAGTAGAAGTGTTTTTTAATGTTTTTAACTCCACATTTATTGTGGGTTCCATTAACCAGCTCACATCTGAACTTGCTGGTTTCATATTTGCCAGCAAAATAGACCTTCACCAACTTTGCCAAACTCACAGGCTGTAAGGGAGAGAAAAAGATGTTACTTGGATCGTGGAGAGGGGGAGCAACTGACTTTGAATGATAGCATGAAGCTAAGGTTGAGATGGGCAAGTGCTTAGAATGTATAGCACAGACATTAGGAGCTGGGATGGGGAGAGGTGGGTAAGTGTCAGAAACCTCTCCTAGAAGATACTAAGTAATTTAGATTACAGAAAGTCAGACTCAATGGGAGACGTAACAGCTATTATTTAGATGAGAGTGAAGAGTGGTCCCCAGATTTGTAGAAATTTGGAATATTGTAGTAGGCAGTTTATCAAGGCAAGGACCACATAAGGGGCTGATTTGATGCTGAGTAACTTGCTCTGTATGTCATAGATTTCATGGTGAAACTGAAAGGACACTAAAATATTCTAGCCCAGCATTCTTATTAGGCCAATGAGGACACCAAGGTTCAGTCAGTAAGTGATGAGGCGAATATTACTAGAACTCATCTTCTCTTTAATCATCTGTAGTCTGTTATATATTTCACACTTTCAGGGGTGTTGTGGAACAAACCACAAGAAAACCTGGAGTATGATTTTGACAAATAATAATTAGTTGTTATTGACCTTTTTGATTATCTCTTTTCTCACCTGTCATGATGGCCACCTAGGATACTTGTAAGGGTCAGTGAAAGGATGATGTGTACAAAAGTTCCAAATTGCTGAGCAAATATAACTCATCTTTGGTGATGCTGATAATTGATCAGAGAGACTTAATGTTGGAAGTGCCCTTAGAGCATACCCCATCTGGTCATAGGGACTGATAAAGAGCCTGTGGCCCAGAGAGCTGAAAAGCATTGTCCAAGACACTAAGTGAATTATTAGCTGCTGCCTTAAATCCTTTCAAAGTGTGCTCAGTATAAATTAGCTTATAGTAAATAGTGAGGGGCAGAGTTGTCCCTAAAAACCAGATGCCTTTACTCCTAGCCCTGTAGTTTTTTCCAACAGGGTTAATGGTGTCTTTTAAGTATTAAGTATAGAAACTTCCCTAGAAGTGGGACTCAGCTCCATCTAAAAAGTGTCACTCTGCCCTGATTTCTTTGCCTTGATGTTGCACAGGGAGTAAGTCTCTATTTTCTGACTAGAGCCAGAATGTGACAGGGGCTCAGAAGAAACTGCTGGATCTTTCTGTGGGAGAAGAGACTGGCTCTAGAAGGCAGACTTGAGCTGTTTTGGCTTAGATAAAAAACATTTTCAAATCAAATCATAAGCAGCAGGGGGTAAACCCATCTAATAATTTGCCTCCATCTCTATTTATTCATAAACCAGTTCAATCAATAACTATTTGAAATATGAAAGCCTTTCTTTGGCATGCCACCCAAGGAGAAAAGGGAATATTACATCTTTTTGGAGAAATAGTAGCATACTTTTTTAAGTTGGAAAAAGGGGTAAGTGTCAAAATTTGGCCTCTTGTCCTATTCTGGAGATCCAGCAATACAAAATGAAGTACAGAGTTTGTGCACTAATTAAAGTGTCTTACTGATGACTTGTTTGGATTCCAGGATAGGCACCAGATGCCACTCAGCCAACAGCATGGAGAGTTACTCTTAATTACAACTTGAAGTTGCCCTAGTTGGAGGTGATCCTCCTCCTCCCGAGTTGAATAAATTAATGCACACGGAAGAGTCTATTTCTTCTCTCATATTGTTTTTCTTCATCTACCAAAATATGGTGTCTCATTATAGCACTGGCTACTTCTTAAAGGTTACCCCAAAATGTTAACCCGGGCTACAACCTTTGTGCTTTCTTTGTGTTTCTTCCTACCTTCCCCATACTTAAGTCATATGTGACTGATGCCAAGGCATTTTCTTCAGGATTGTTCAACTGCCCCATCCACATGTCCTGAGCTGACAGTACATTTATCTCTACTGATTAGCACTAAAGAAGGACAGCTGTCTTTAGTCAACCATAATCTGGCTTGAGTTCAATAATTCCAATTGCTTCTGCCCACGAACATAAAATGAGAGGAAAGAAGAAGCTTTGTTTTGATTAGAGCTGACTTCACTTCACTTCCCAAAGCTACAGATGCTGCTTCCAATGGAGACAAGCATGGCTTTTATAATCCACTCAGTTGGCACCGAGCTCTGCAGGGCACAAATTCTATAAAGACCTGATAATTTGCTTTGCCCCAACAAGGCTAATCTTTCATAGGGCCCTGGGATCAAGACTGTTGCATTGTTTAGGCATTTAATACTATTTGGGAGAATTCTTTAACTTAGGGTTTTAGAGTATATAATAACTAAAAGAATTAGAGGAGAAAATGACAATGACATTGGGGGCAACTTTATGCAGGTATACTGAACTTTTGTTTTAGCCTGTCATCAGTCCATATAATACACTGGTATTCCTTTTTGTGCCACTCTGGGATACACCAGTAATACGTCATTACTTGGAAACTGATTTTTATAAGCTTTAGCTAGGGATGCTGGTCATAATCTTGTTATTTTTCAGATGAAGTAGAAAAAATACAGATTTTGGGCTCAGAAAGATCCAAGCCTGTTTCTTTATCTGAAAAATGGGACAAAAGTAATAGATCCCTTAATGAGTTGCTATGATGATTAGAGAGAGTGCCTGGCTTATAATAACAGGGTATCATCATTGTCATTATTGTTCTTACAATACGTGTCTACATTTGTTCTTTAGCAGTTTGGTACTTGGGCTCCCTGAAGTCCTCATTCCAAAGGTGGTTTTACTGAGAACAACAACAAAAAAGATATTTTTTCTAAAGAGTTATTGATGGCTAGTCACAAGCTTTTTTGTTTTAAATTAGTGGTTCTCAAAGTGGAGTCCTTGCATTAATAGCATGAACATCACCTGGGAACTTGAAAAAAGTCCAAATTGTCCCTCCACCCTGGACCTACTGACTCAGAAACTTTGGGTTCTGTTAAAAATGCAGATTACCGGGGTGCCTGGGTGGCTCAGTTGGCTGAGTATCTGACTTTGGCTTAGGTCATGATCTCGCAGTCCACTCAGTCTGCTCAGTCGGTAAGTTTGAGCCCTGTGCTGGGCTCTGTGCTGACAGCTCAGAGCCTGGAGCCTGCTTGGATTCTGTGTCTCCCTCTCTGTCTCTGTCCCGTTCCCCAGTCATGCTCTGTTTCTCTCTCTCAAAAATAAGTACAACATTAAAATTTTTTTTTTTAATGCAAATTATTGGGGCACCTGGGTGGCACAGTCAGCTAAGCGTCTGACTCTTGATTTTTGGCTCAGGTCATGATCTCATGGTTTGTGGGATCGACGGGCTATGTGCTGACAGCCTGGAGCCCGCTTGGGATTCTCTCTCTCTTTGTGTCTCAGCTCATCCTCCCACTCACATTCTCTCTCTCTCTAAAAAATAAAAAAAATAAACTATAAAAAATGCACACGATCAAGCCTTGCCCCAGACAAACTGAATCAGAAACTCTGCGATGGGTTTTAACCAGGTGTGTTTTAACATGCTCTTTAGAGCATTCTGCTGCATGCTACAGCTTGAGAACCACTGCAAATTCATCTGCTGAAATTAATCTCTGATGCTTCTAAATAGGTTGTAGTCTGTGTGGACAAGACAAGAAGATTTTTAGAGTAAAGTGGGTGCTGTCTTGCAGAAGTTCTCCTGTGATCCACTTTCTGATCCTCTCACTCTGGGAAAAGAGCACCTCCCAGTGAGAATGCCTCTTAGGATTTTTCTTTTAGTGGCACTTTTCTGCCCTCCTGACTATGGCGTTACCACATTAACTATAAGGATGTGAACAAAACAAAAAAAAGAAAGATATTAAGCATAGTAGTAATAACTCCCCAGATATTCTTGTCCCTGGGATATGCTTCAGAAAGCAAAGTCCTTGTTTAAGAGTTTGGCTTACAAATGGGGCACCTGGGTGGCTCAGTCAGTTAAGCATCCAACTGTTGATTTTGGCTTAAGTAATGATCTCACAGTTCATGGGTGGGTTCAAGCCCCTCGTCAGGCTCTGTGCTGACAGTGCACAGCCTGCTTGGGATTCTCTCTCTCTTTCTGTGCACCTTTTCAGCTCGTGCTTTCTCTGTTTGTCTCAAAATAAACAACAACAAAAAAGAGTCTGACTTACAATTATTTTATTATCTATTATTTGAGGGTTATATTGGTTTATTGTGATACATCTGAAGTCTGAGATCTCTAACTGGAGCCCCAAGAGACATAATAATAATCTTTTAATAACTAAAAATGCCTGTGATTATCTGTAACTCATGGGATAGTTTTCCAACACTAGTGGGTGCATTCTTCTTTGAATATACTTCCAAACTTTGCAGTTCACTTTTAAGGCATCTGAAGTCCCTGGTTATTGAAAGGAATGATTAATAACATCTATTGATTTTTAAAAGTAAGGAAATATGGTGACATGAAGCTGTGAATAGGAAAGTTAAATTTTCCATTACAAATTCACTTTTTAAAGGGTATTTGGAAATGACTTTCTAGGGGGAATGTCAGTGAGTTTCTAAATATTAAAAATCTTTTCATTTGATGTTTAAAGGCGACAAATGCTCACATTTATATTGCTGTTCTTGTGTCCTATGGCACAGAACAATCTCTTCCAATGGGTCCAAACCAGATAAGTTATTCAGAAGAATCTTTCAACTTTTACAGTTGTACATGTTGTATTAAAGGGATAATGTACACAGAAATTTAATCATTATATTCAGTTTGTATTTCTGTATTTATATCTATAAATGGTATTTTTATTTTTAAAAATATGTTTATTTATTTTGAGAGAGAGAGAGAAACAGAGAGAGAGAGAGCACTAGCAAGGGAAGGACAGAGAGAGAGAGGAAGACAGAGAATCCCAGGCAGACTGAGCCTGATGTGGGACTCATACTCATGAACCAGGAAATCATGACCTGGGCAGAAATCAGGAGTCAGATGCTTAACTGACTGAGCCACCCAGGTGCCCCTATAAATGGCATCTTTCTACACATAGCCTTTTAATTTCATATGATATTCCTAGAATGCTTGTCCTGGGGCATGGCAGAAGCTGTATTATAAAAATAGGGAACAAGGGCCTGCACTACTTAGTAATGTCACAGATGAGGTGCATATTTAAAACTAGGACCTAGGTCTTCCAGTTTTCTTGAAGTAAAATAATTTCTGTGGAACTTCTGTGTTCCCTAAGCTGTGTATGTGTCCTTATAGCTTGATTTTACATTTGCTTCTCTAGTGAATAAAGGTTTTCCTAGGTTCTGGAAAAACTATGTCAACTTCTAGGCTTGTAATTCATACCACTTCCAAGCATACATTTGCATATTACACCCACATGTGGTGTGACCTTGGCATTTCTATTTTTCATATTTTTCTTAGTAGGCATTTATTTCTTCTGCACCCAGAGCTTGGAGTAGACAGCAAAATTTCTCGTGAGTTTTTAACTTCTTGTGTAGAGTTTTACTAATGATTTTTGTCCCCCACACTCCATCCCACCCACAGACTGGGTCATGCTTGAGGCTTCTTGCCTTATGTGCAGGCATCTTCCCAGCTCCTGTGTCTTAGGTTAAGCTGCAGTATAACTGGCTGAATCATGGGCCTGAAGATACA
The DNA here is from genome assembly GCF_006229205.1 of Suricata suricatta. Lineage (NCBI taxonomy): Eukaryota > Metazoa > Chordata > Mammalia > Carnivora > Herpestidae > Suricata > Suricata suricatta. Next base: position 126,833,991 of record NC_043701.1, read on the forward strand.
CCAAAGATATACCTGTCCTAATCCCTGGAACTTGTAAAAATTACCTTATGTGGAAAAGTTTCCCTGCATTTGTGATTAAGGATCTTGAGGTGCTCACGTTGGATAATTAGGTGGGCTCTAAATCCATTGATAAGTTTCCTTATAAGAGAGAAACAGAGGGAGATTTGAGACAGATGGAAAAGCAGGAGATGCAGACACACAGAGGAGGAGGTATTGTGAAGACAGAAGCAGAGACTGGAGGGATATATCTATAAGCTAAGGAATGCCCGCAGTCACCAGAAGCTGGAAGAGGCCAAGAGCAGATTTCCCCTCAGAGCCTCCTAAGGGGGCGTGGCCTGCTGGCACCCTGATTTCAGGCTTCTGGCTTGAATGATAAGCGAATACATTTTTATTGTTTTAAGCTATCAGATTTGTCACAGATGCCTCAGAAAATGAATACACGTAGCTTCTGCTCCCTCTAGAGCTTTAAAACCTCAGCCTGCGGCTTCTAAGACCTATGTTCCAGCATGGTGTAACTTCTGTCCTCACCTATCAGTTTAATTCCAAGAATGCCATCTATCTAGAATAAAATCTCCCTAAAACTGAGCAACCTGCCTTCCACTTTGGATTTATATTTCCCCTTGTTCTAACCAGGAAAAAAAAAAAAACCTTTCCTTTATTTTGTTTTGCGTCCAACTACATGCTTAAGATGGTTTTTTGTTATTTTTTATCTGGAGTTTCTATGGTTATTTGTAGTGAGTAATTGATTTGCATTAACTCAGTTTACTATTTTTTGGGAACAAGAAGTCCCTGTATTAGTCAGAGTTCTCTAGAGAAACAGAATCACTACCTGCCAAGAAGTCCTATGACCTGCCATCTGCAGGCTGGAGAAACCAGGAAACCAGAGGTGTCATTCAGTCTGAGTGTGGAGACCTGACAGTCAGGAGTGTCAGCATTCCAGGGGAGGAGAAGATGGATGTCCTAGGTCAAGCATAAAGATCGAATTTGCCCTTTCTCCCACCTTTTCATACTCTTTGGGTCCTTGACGGATTGGATGATGTCCACTTGCACTGGTGAAGGTTTTCTTCTTTACTCAGTTTGCCAGTTCAAATGCCAAGTATCTTCCAGATACATCCTCCTAGGCACCCTCAGATAACCTTTTATCAGCTATTTGGGCATCCCTTAGCTCAGTTAAGTTGACACATAAAATTAATCATTGTGATCTTATTTTTTAATGTTTATTTATTTTTGAAAGAGATAGGAGAGGGAGGGAGGGAAAGAGAGAGAGAGAAAAAGAGAGAGAGATGAAGGGGGGAGGCGAAGAGAAAGAGAGAGAGAGGGGGAGAGAGAGAGAGAGAGAGAGAGGGGGAGAGAGAGAGAGAGAGAGGAAGGGGGAAGACAAAGAGAGAGAGGGTGTCAGGATCTGAAGCAGGTTTCTCACTGAGAGCAGAGAGCCCCGGTGTGGGACTTGAACAACAAATAGTGAGATCATGACCTGAGCCAAAGTTGGACACTTAACCTACTGAGCCATCCAGGCGCCCTGATTTTTAAAAGAAAACAATTTAGAAGCCTATGTGATTATTATGTGAATAAATATTTTAACTATTTCTGCATGTATTTGCCTTCATATTTGTTAACTAATTTATAAATGACAGTGAATCTGTTGTTAGTCATGATTTCCAAAGGAAATGTGACTTGACATTTCCTCTGTGATGTGAAGAAGAAATAGTGTTAGCAAGGTGGTCCATTAATTATGCTCGTATCTTAATTCAATGGCATTCAAGGGCAGTGAAGTGGAAATCATAATGGGTTTGGAAAGAAGCTTAAATTAGAGTTATGTCACTAAGGTGGGGATGGACTAGCTGAAGAGTCAGCAGGAGAAAAGAGAGGAGTTTCAAAACAAATGAGATGATTTAAAGTGTTTAAGCCAGGGCCAGAATCTGGTTATCTTCTGCAGCATTAATTCAGAGATGCTAGGGAAGTATTTTTATTCAAAAATTTTCCTGACTTTTCACTGACTATTTTTATTCTTAAATTTTAGATAAGACCAAAACTGCAACTGTACCAGAGGAAATTCATATGGCAATAATTCACACTAAGATTACTTTAACTATTATCATAGTGCATTAGATACCTGAAATAAGAATGGGGGAAGGGACCCCCAATAAATGCTGCTTTGTATTATAGTGATCTTTGAATTGTCTTATTTTCCTTACTGAATTTCTTATATATTGCTGAATAACAGATTACTCAAAATTTAGTGGCTTAAAACAACATTTAGTTTCTCTAACCTTTTAAAATATTTATTTATTTTTGAGAGACACACACACACAGAGTGCAAGAAGGGGAGGCGCAGAAAGAGAGGGGGACACAGAATCTGAAGCAGGCTCCAGGCTCTGAGCTGTTAGCACAGAGTCCAACGTGGGGCTCGAACTCATGAACTGTGAGATCATGATCTGAGCCAAAGTCAGAGGCTTAACCGACTGAGCCACCTAGGCACCCCATGATTTCAGTTTCTGAAGATCAGGGATCTAGTCATGGCTTAAAACTACATTTATAATTTTATGATTTCTATGGGTCAGGAATTCAGTCATGGCCTAACTGGGTTCTCTGCTTCGTAGCCTTTCATAGGCTATAATCAAGGTGCTGACTTTGAGTCGGTGTTCTCATCTGAAGGTTCTACTGGAGAGGGACTTATTTCCAAGCTCACTCAAATAGTTGTTGGAAGAATTCAGTTTATTCAAGGGTTGTTGGACTGAAGGTCTTAGTTCTTCTGACTAGTTGGTTGGAGGTTACCTTCAGTTCTCTGCCAAGTGGTCCTCTTCATCGTGGGAAGCATGTAAGAAGGGCTAGAGAATGTCAGCAAGATGAAAGTCCCAGTGTTTTGGAGCTTAATCTCAGAAGTGACCACTCATCACTTTTTATCATATTTTATTCATTAGAAGCAAGTCATTAGGTCCAGTCCAGACTCAAGGAGAGGGGATTGCACAGGGTGTGAATATTAGGAGGAAATACTCATTTATAGCCAGTTTAGGAGGCTAAATAATGTATCTATTCAGTGTGCTCCCTTAGAGAGCAATAACATTTCTAATTAATTCACATGTTGTCACAGAGCCCAGGCAGAATAAATTATCCATAATGACTAATGATTAATTATAGGTATAATACCATATTTTTATTTATACTAAGAGACTTTCTTACTCATACCTCACTGGGCACTGTTTCTAAGTATCCTCTGCTCATTTCTCCTCATCTTTCATATCTCTATAAATTGGAATGGCCCTGGGTATAGAATTTTGATCTTTACTTCTCTAACTCATTCCTTTGGTGATCTCATCTACTCTTATACTTTAAATACCATCTATGACTCCCAAATAGATATATCCTGCCCTGACTTCACCTCTGAACTTTATAAATCAGCTACCTGCCCACTCAAAATCTCCATTTTGTATTAAATAGTTGTCTTAAACTAAAATGTCTAAAAACATGAATTTCCCAACCTGCTTCTCTTTTAATCTTCTTCTCAGTAAATGACAACTTATTTGTCTGGTCACTCAGGCCTAAAACCTCAAAGTCATCTTGATTTCTCTCTTTCTTTCCCATTCCAGATCAACAAATGCAGGTCCCAAACCAGCATTTCTTGGCAGGATAATTTCAGCTGCCACCGAAATGCTTTCTAGTTTGAACTACCAGCCTTTTGGGTATCTCTTCTCTACTCAGAATCTAGTGTAATTTTTAAAAATATAAGTCAAATCTGCTCAAACTTTCTAAGTGGACATATCACCTGGACTAACATCCTTGCCACCACCTATACTGTTTTCCCTCTAGTTATCACTCTGAGGGTATTTCCTTTTACTCTCTCTGCCTATTCCACATGCCCTAAAAGGACATATTGATCTTTCTGTTTCTAGAACACAACAAACATGGTCCTCCTTAGGATCTTGTCAACTGCTCCTTACTTCTTGGCACATACTATATAATAGATATAGATATCTCTTGTAGTATATAATAGATATATGAGATATCTATATAGTATATAATAGATATATAACATATAATGAAACACATACTATAGTATTTTAGTATTTAGTTTGTAGTATTGTAGTGTGCATGTATATATATGTGTGTGTGTGAGTGTGTGTGTGTGTGTGTGTGTATGAAACAGGGTATACAATAGGATTCTGTACATATATGATATTAGAATAAGAGTGAGTAGGTGTTAGTATAATGCTCAAATGACCAGAAAAGTCTAATCATATCTCTGTGATCTTGGTGATATATATTCTGCTATTTGTATATCTACATCTGTCTGTCTATTCATCTACCTAGAAAGATATTTATTACAGAAATAAGCTTATGTTATTATGACAGCTAAGAAGTCCTTAACCTACTCTCTGTAAGATGGAGAAACAGGAAAGCTGTTGCTGTAATTAAGGCCAATACTAAGACCTGAGAATCAGGAGTGCCAATGTTTGAGGACAGATGAATGCTCTAGCTCAAACAGAAAGTAAGTGAATTTGCTCTTTCCTCTCCTTTTTGTCCTGTTTGGGTCCTCAATGAATGGGTGATGCCCACCCACTCTGGGGAGGATCATCTCCTTTACTCTGTTAATCTGTTTAAATGTTAATCTTTCCCAGAAATACTTTAACAGACACATACAGAAATAATGTTTACCAGCTATCAGGAATTCACTCAGGTATAACAATTGGTATTGACAAGTTATTATAAAAACAGGTAGAAAATAATGTGAAAGGACGCCAATGTGTCTCAAATGCTTGTGTAGTATCCATGAGGCAGAAGCAGAGATGTGTATGTCCCCAAAGAAGTGAGAACTCTGTCTCCTACCATCTGACCATTTCTTACTACCTGTCAGCCAATTAGGATGTGTGGCGGAGTCTAAATGCCCAGTGATTATGAGGTCATGGTACTATGGTCTATAAAAAAATAACTTTTTTATTCCTTTCAAGTGTTAGCATGTCTTCTAATGGCTCTAGGTTTCAGGACAAAGATATTTAATCTGTGTGAGCTATCATGTCGTCTCAACAAATCTCAGAGGAAGAGAGAAGCTGTGATATTTTGTCAGTTATTACCAAATGCCAAAATGGAAACTGATGATCATTTCTAATAAAAGAATTGAGTGTGCAATTTATATCAAGGCAGATCCAATTAATATCTAATCCTTAAATGTATGTAATTGGATTTACATATTCACATCTTTGCAATTAGAAGTTGATATTTAAAGGGCATGTTTCCCATTTCCCATTTTCTTTATCACAAAAACCTTAGTGGGGCTTTTTGTTGTGTCAGAATTACAGAATCAAGGTAAATACCTTTGCCCAGTAACCTCTTTTCTAATCATGAGAAAAGAAAGGTTTTAATACAGACCCTGTAGAGATATGGAAATATTCATGGTTGATTTAAATGGTATTCAGCCCTGACATTCACAATTTGTGTTTCACAATGCTCATTTATAATTGCTACCGGCTTCCTTTTAATTTATACATCGGAAGTACTTAAGAATAAAGGTTAAGTTCTTCCTTCTAAATCTCAGGGATGGGCAAGATTCTTCCTTTGTATGATGAAGAGTGCTTCAATCCTTTTGACACACCAGGATACCACTGCATAAACTGCAGGTACCTGGGTATCATTTAGTTTAGTGAAGTGGCTCTTTACCCAAGAGGCTGGGGAGAGCTTGACTCCACAAGTCTATTCAAGCTGTAGGTGACATGCTTTGTCAGAAGATAGCCCAGAAATAGGTTGGGCAACTGTGCCTCGTTAACCTCACTCTGTCAGGTTAATAAGCCCATAATGAAGGATGGAGACTGACAGTGTACCCTCTCACTTTTGGAAAAAATGTGACTATGATTACACTGGAAGCTAGTAAGTCTGAGAGAGTTCTTAGATGAATATCATGCTATGGAGTCACCCTAATCTTTAAGACAGACTTACTCAGGAATTAAAACGTACCTGTTATAGGAACCAACATTTAAAAAGGAGTAATGATATTCAGTCCTGGAGAACACAAAGGAATGCCAACAATTTCTTATACTGTGTATAACATATAAATGGGTATTGGGATATCAAAAGCCTTAATTATGTGCTTTTTTTTGACATAGAAAATTCCACTTAGGAGAATCAGAAAGAAACCATTAAATATATGTAAAGACAATTGTATTATGATACTCAGAGCAAGTGAACTGTCCCAGACCCCTTATTATGGGGATTTATTAAATATATTATGTTATATATTAAGTTCTGTACAAGCCACAAAAGAATGCATAGTCTCTCTATCCTTGAACAAGTTATCAAAATAAAAGGCTAAGAAAGACAAGAAGGAGGGGTACCTCGGTGGCTCAGTTGGTTAAGCGTCTGACTTTGGCTCAGGTCATGATCTCATGGTTCATGAGTTCAGACCCCATATCATGATAGCTGACAGCTCAGAGCCTGGGGCCTGCTTCAGATTCTGTGTCTCCTTCTCTCTCTGCCCCTCCCCCACTCATGCTCTGTCTCTCTCTCTCTCTCAAAAAAATAAATATTAAAAAAAAGACAAGAAGGAAGAAAAAGCTTATCGTATTTATTTAAAACATATACGGTATCAATGTGCAAGAATGGACTTGAGGAAGCTTGTGATAAAGTTATGGCACATAGGGTTTACATAAGATAGTAAAAAGTGACCAAGAAGAAAGGAGAGAATGGAGTCTGAGATGATTCCCCAAATCAAATATTGTATTTGTCCAGATCTTTCATTCAAATGCAGAGAAGAAAGCATGATAGGCCACAGTTCACTAGCTATTAAAGGGAATGATTGCAAGTTTTCAAGAAGAGTTTTCTTGCAGGACAAAGGACTTAAATCTAGGAAAAATTTAAATCATAAATCTATATTTAAAGAATCTTGATACATGGGCTAATGCAAATGCTACCTCTTCTGTGAAATCTTCTCTGATTTCTCTCCCCTTCCTTTCTAGTTACACTTAGTTTGTGTTTCCTCCTCTATTCTATTGCATTTATCTGTGGTACTCTTAAAGCATTTAAAACATTTTGCTTTTATTATAGTTATTTATGATTGTTTTGTCAGCCCTATTAGACTGTAATTTATCCTCTTATACCCTGCAGTGTCCTTATTCATAAGAGTAATTAACATTTGTCGAGTGCTTTAACCATGTGGCAGGAGCAGGCAAGGGTTTTATGTACTTTGCCTCATTTTATCCCCACAAGACCTATCTTTTATTCTATGCATTTTATTTATTTATTTAAAAAAATTTTCATGTCTTTTATTTATTTTTTGAGAGACTGGGAGAGACAGCGCGAGCAGGGGAGGGTCAGAGATCAAGGGAGACACAGAATCCGAAGCAGGCTCCAGACTCTGAGCTAGATGTTAGCACAGAGCTCGAGGCAGGGCTTGAACCCACGAATCGTGAGATCATGACCTGAGCCGAAGCTGGAAGCCAGACGCTTAACCGATTGAGCCACCCAGGTGCCCCTATTCTATGCATTTTAGAGTGTTTGTTTTCTCTCCAGTTTTATTGAGATATAACTGACATAAAACATTATAGACATTTAAGTTGTACACTGTAATGATTTGATATATGTATATATTGGGAAATGATTACTACAATAAGTTTAGTTAACATCCATCACCTCATTAGGTTACAGTTGTTTTTCTTATAATGAGAACTTTCATGATCTATTCCCTTAGCAATTTTCAAGTATACAATACAATGTTGCTAACTATAGTCACTATGCTGTATGTTACATTCCTAGAATTTATTTGTTTTGTAACTAAAATTGGTGCTTTTTGACCACCTTCACTAATTCACCCACTCCTTATCCTCTGAGAATGGTACCACCTATCTGTTCTCTCTATGGGGTCAGTTTTTATTAGGTACCATATGTAAGTGAGATAATAGAGTAATTGTTTTTATCTGACTTATTTTACTTAGCATAATGTTCTCAAGGTCCATTAATGTCTTTGCAAATGGCAGGATATCCTTCTTTTTCATAGTTGAATAATATTCCATTATATACATATTATATGTATTATATGTGCACACATATAATATCTTCTTTATCCATTTATCCACTGATGGCCACTTAGATTGTATCCCTGTGTCGGTTATTGTACATAGTGCTACAATAAACATGGGGTACAGATAGTTCTTTGAGATAGTTTCCTTTGCATATATACCCAGAAATGGAATTGCTGAATCGTATGGTGTTTCTATTTTTAATTTTTAAATTCTTTTTTAATGTTTATTTACTTTTGAGAGAGAGAGAGAGAGAGAGAGAGCACACAAGCAGGGAGGGAGAGAGGGAGACACAGAATCCGAAGCAGCTCTAGGCTCTGAGCCATCAGCACGAGCCTGACATGGGGCCCAAACTCATGAACCCTGAGATCTTGACCTGAGCGAAAGTCAGATACTTAACGAACTGAGACACCCAGGTGCCCCTCTATTTTTAATTTTTTAAGGAAACTCTATACTGATTTCAATAGCAGCTGCACCAATGTACATTCCTACCAACAGTATGTAAGAGCTCCTTTTTCTCTCCTGCTTTACCAACACTTGTTATCTATTGTACTTTGGTAATAGAAATTGTAGCAAGGCAAGGTGATATCTCATTGTGGTTTTTATTAGCATTTTCCTGATAATTAGTGATGTTGCTACAATACCACTATGAGTCCACACTCCCCACAACACCATTATTGTCCTTGTTTTACCAATAAGTAAACCATGGTTTGAAGAAATAGGAAATAGTATGTCCTGAATCTCACAAGTGGTAACTGGTGAATTAGAACCCATGTCTGATTGACTACAAAGGGTTGCTCTTAAGAACTGTGTCTAATTCTAGGCAGTGTTTTCATTGGTTTGTTTTTTTAAAGAGAAACAATGGAGGCATTCTATATGTAGATTAAAAAATTTTGTTTTTCACTCCCAATACAAAATCTGTAGGATTTGGAGGAAGGGGATTGGTTGAAGAAGTCATGATAAAGTAGCCACCCATCCTGTACTGACCCCGTACACTCTGGCTTTGGGATCATCCCTTAGGAAGTCTTGGAATGCAGACATCAGGATCATTTTCTCTTATCAGTCAGATTATACTACCTTATGCTGCAGTAACAAATGACCCTGAAATCTTAATGGTTACAACAGCAAACGTTTACTTTGTGCTCATGCTGAATGCTCATCGTAGGTGGCTATGATTCTGCTTGATATTGTCATAGTCCTTCTACTCAGAACAGCTTCTGTTTGGGTTACTGACAGCCTGTTGCAAAAGGAAACAAGACATGATGGACATGAACTGGCTCTAAAAATTCTTATTTGTAAATGAGAATACATTGACATGCATTACTTCTGCCCATATTTCATTGGCCAAAGAAATTCATGTTGACACTCTTGATTTCAACAGGGTGAAGGTGTACAAACACCCTGGAAAGAAGAGGTAACCTAAGTCACATGGCCAAACCTAAAGTCAATAGAGCAAGATGTAGAATCTTCCCCGCAGGGAGGTAGTCCAAGGGAGTAGAAGCAAATCTTTTTTTTTTTTTTTTAACAGTAATACAATCTTACAATAATATAGTCTACATATGTTTCCATTGCATGGCCATGATGGGCCCCAGATATTCTATCCTAAAGCTTTGTTATAAATAGTGGCAAAACATGGCCATCCTTCCTGGAGGAGGGTGGGGACTGAAATAAAGTCATAATGTCAGTCTCACTAATGAGGATGAGAGAACGAGGTGAAGTTTTTCTTTTACTATTTTTTTCCATGTCTCTCCACAAACCTACCCAACCTTCTGTGGAGTCTCTGAGACCTGGGCTCAAATCCTGTGAGAATTTGGGCAAGTCTCTTGAGACTATTTTATCAGAGAGTTGCATATGTGCTCAATAACTATCATTGGTTAACATAATATTTTTTCTAATGTCTAATTGCCACACCTCTTATGATTATTTAGCTTATTTCATTGTGCTCAATACTTGATGTGTATCATTTTGGTGGCTTTTCACATAGTTAGAAAATGTTATTTTGTCACACTGCCCTCCCCCCCCCCCCTGCTTCCTAGGTGCTTCAAATCATGGAATATTAGGCTGTCTTCCCTATTAGATCCTGAACTCTAATTGTTACACTCACATCTAAATTCTTTATTCTTTCAACATGTAGCCCAAAGGAAACTATAACATATCCAGGAAGATACAAGAAATATTAAATACAATGAGGAAATTGTTTCCTTGGTCTGAGACTGATAAGTATTTAAATCAGATTTTGTTAACCATACTCTGTTGCTGAATTGTTTGTTATTCTTTTGATGTTCCACTTAACTTAAAGTGAAAGGGAGGGAGGGAAGACAAGTGAATGAAGCAGTCAAGAGCCAGAATTTACTTTTTGATTGACAATCTCCTTTTTCTCAGGACTGGAAGTCCCTGGGTGGAGGCCTACCATATGTTCAGTGGGGAAATCAATCTGTATTTTTATTCCCTCTTCAAGAGGAAGTATCAAAGGCTGAAAACACTGGCTATTGCCCTAACAACTCGGGGGTTTGCTTGTCTTGCTTGGGTGAAGATTTCTCTTTGTATGCCACTTGTGTGGTTCGTAGAAAGAGTCACATACCAAATTTTCAGTGGGACAGATGTTGTATACAGACAATTGTGCTTTGATTAAAACAACCTAATTCTAAAAGAGAAGTGATGTTATATCTTAGTGCTCAGGGATTTAGAGATAGGTTGCAACAAACATTTGCTTTTCTTGCTGTACATAGCTGTGCTTATTTGGCAGATGGAAAAATAATGCACCCTGAGGAAGATCATTCTTTCTGTTGGCTGGATAAGTGAATGATATTGTGATCCTTGGCTTGCTTTGACATTCTGGGTCACTAGGCCTCCAATTTAAAGTGGAGCAAAAAGCTGTGAGGTGGAGTGGGGGGTAAATCTCAAAGATTTTGCAAACCATTGAGCTGGGAAAATTGGGCAAAACATTAAATCTAAGTGGATAAGAACAAAGAAATTTTCGTGTATCTGATTGAGCGTAAATATATGCAGGATGATGTTTTAGTGTTTGTCATTGATATGGGTCATGTGTCTGGAGAGTATGAGGGAGAGATTCCTGCCAGGGAGACAGAAGTGGTTGATGACTTTGGTGTATGAATTATTTTTGGGCTGGTTTCTGGGAAGATGTGGAGCTTGGGAAGTGTTATCATCTACATGGCAGGCACTAAAATTACTTTTTCAAAAAGGCCCCATGAATCAGACATTCCTTATTCCCAATTTCAAAAAGGTCTGATTACTCTTTTGGAATAATATAGAGGTCCTAAGGTTATGGGGTCAAGACCTATTCTTTTTAAAGTTTTTTAAAAAATTATTTATTTTTGACAGAGAGAGAGAGGGAGAGAGAGGGAAAGAGCATAAGTGGGGGAAGAGCAGAGTCACGCATCAGGCTCCGCACTGCATAGCCTGATGCAGGGCTTGATCTCACAGACCTCGAGATTATAACCTGAGCCAAAATCAAGACTCCTAGGCTTAACCAACTTAGCCACTCAGGCACCCCAAGAACTATTCTTTTTAGATCTAATAGGGCAAGGTTCTTTATTTGGTTGAGTGGAAGGAAGAGGAATCAAAACCACATTTGCTAGCATTCTTATGGTAGACAGTGCTGATACACAAATCCATGACCCTTTGGTCTGTCTTCCACTCTAGAGCCTGGAGAATCAGGTACTGATATGCCCTGCTGTTGGATGTGGACATGTGACCCAGTTCTGGTCAATGAGAGGTGTGAGAGGTGAAGAGAGGTTTTCTAAAGGTTTCTGGGAAAGAGATTTTTCTTTTAGATCAGAAAGAAGTACATTAATTGCTCTAAGATGCCTTCTGTTTCTTGCCTTTGAAGGCATGTTACTTAGAATTGGTGTCACCAACTTGTTGCCATCAGGAAATAATACCCGAGCCTAAGAGTTGTCAACCCAGAGATCTGACACTATTAAATTTTGGAATAAGGGCCAAAAATCATTCATTTTCTCTGTAAGAAAAATGAACCTTATATTATTTAAGCTAGTGTTTGTTGGTTACTTATTTACTTACAGTTAAAAGGATTCCTAATAGATACAGTACATTACAGGGCCTATTGCAAATGTTGGCTTTATTTTGACCTTCAAGGTTTTGGAAAAAAGGCCTTCACTACCTTTTCTGGTTCAGGATATTAAAGGAGATAGCATGTAGTGAATTTTGTGCCTAAATTTCCATTTTTCCTTCTTCTTAGTGATACTATCCTGATTTCTCCTGGAGAGCTGTCTCTCTCTCACCCTCAAATTTTAGGGTTTAGGGGTACTGACTCTATCCCTGACAACAGGATTGGAGATGAGTCTTGAGCTTAGCAAATCAGATTTTTTCATTCCTGTGA